>NW_007248430.1:64365-81444 GCF_000164805.1 Carlito syrichta
GTGCATGCCTGTAGTTCCAGCTACTTGGAAGGTTGAGGCAGAAGGATCACCTGAGCCCAGAAGGTGGAGGCTATGGGGGCTGTGAGCGGCGTGCCACTGCTCTCCAGCCTTGGCGACAGAGTGAGACTTCGACTCAAAAAAAAAAAGAGTGTATTTTAGTTTTGTAAGAAACCACCAAACTGTCTTCTGAAGTGACTGTACCATTTTGTGTTCCCACCAGCAATAAATGAGAGTTCCTGTTGCTCCATGTTCTTGCCAGCATAAGTGTTCCAGAATTTGGTCATTTTAGTAGATGTGTAGTGGTATCTCATTGTGGTTTTATTTATTTGTGTATGTATGTATGTATGTATGTATGTATGTACATAATTTGTTTTTGAGTTGAAGTCTCACTCTCTCACCCAGGCTGGTGTTCAGTGGCATGCTCAGTCTACCTGCTGGGCTCAGGCGATCCTTCCGCCTCAATCATCCAATTAGCTAGAACTATAGGTGCGTGCCCCTACTCCTGGTTAAGTTTCTGATTTATTGTAGAGATGAGAGCTTACCAATTTGCCCAGACTGGTCTCAAATCCCTGGACTCAGGTAATCCTCTCACCTCGGCCTCTCAAAGTGCTAGAATTACAGATTTGAGCCACCGTGCCTGGCCTCATTGTGGTTTTAATTTGCATTTATCTAATGATATATGATATGGAATATCTTTTCATGTTTATTTTCCATTTGTATATCTTCTTTTATGAGGTCTGGTCCATTTATACTTATTTTTATTTTTATTTATTTATTTATTTTTGAGTCAGGGCCTTACTCTGCTGCCCAAGCTGGAGTGCAATGGCAAAATCATGGTTCACCCCAGCATCCACCTTCTGCACTCATGTGATCTTTCCACCTCAGCTTCCTGGGTAGTTGGGACTATAGGAGTGCACCACCACATTTAGCTTATTTTTTTATTTTTTATTTTTTGTAGAGACAAGGTCTTGCTATGTTGTCCAGGCTGCTCTCAAACTCTTATGCACAAGCAATCTTCCTGACTTGGCCTCTCATAGTATTGGGATTATAAAAATTTTCCTGGACCATTTTTAAATCAGATTTTTTTTTTATTATTGAGGTTTTTTTTATTTTCTGTTTCATTGCTGTACCCAAGAAAATAAGTATCATTTGAGTTCTAAGATCTGTGGTCATTCTTTTTTTTTTTTTTCCTGAGTTGGAGTCTCACTCTGTCGCCCAGACTGGAGTGCAGTGGCCGCTCCCGGCCACCGCAGCCTTGACCTGCTGGCTCCGGCGATCCTTCCGCTTCAGCCTTCCACGTAGCTGGAAGGCACGCGCTACCACGCCCGGCTAATTTTTTGATTTATCGTAGAGATGAGGTCTCACCTGCCCAGGCGGGTCTCGAACCCGCGGGCTCAGGCAATCCACTCACCTCAGCCTCCCAAAGGCGTGGGATTACAGGCTGAGCCACCGAGCCTGGCTTTGTGGTCATTCTTTTACACAATACTATTCTTTAGTAAGTTGGCACAGATGTTGGTTCAGGGAGAACATTTCTTTCACAATAACCAGAAGAATGTGAGCTCACAATTTTTTTTTTCTTTTTTGAGTTGGAGTCTCACTTTGTCACCCAGTGCATGCTCATGGCCACTGCAGCCTCGACCTACTGGGCCTCAGCCTTCCAAGTAGCCAGAACTATAGGCACAAGCCACCATGTCTGGCTAGTCATTTTTGATTTACCATAGAGACGAGGTTTCACCAACTTGCCCAGGCTGGTCTCGAACCTCTGGGCTCAGGCAATCCTCTCGCCTCTGCCTCCCAAAGTGCTGGGATTGCAGACGTGAGCGACCATGCCTATAGCTAGTTCACACATTTTTTTAATGCTCTGAAAAGGGTCAGACTATGTATTGTCTTCCCTGTAGGCCTGGAAAGTTGTTGTGATTAGACTCATTGCCTCTTCTCCCCTCATGAAAGACATCCCAAAAATGTTTTGTTCTCTCTTAAAAAAAATTGTCAACAATTTAAACATATACAAAAGGAGAGAGAATAGTTTAAGAATAAATCTCCATGTTCCTGTCACTCAGTTTCAACAAGTATCACCTTATGAACAGTTTTGTTTCATTTATACCCTCATTTACTTCCTTTTTCACCTGCTGTATTATTTTGAAGCAAATCTCAGATATTATTTTCCCATACATAGTGCAGTGTGTATCTATAAAAGATGATTTCTGGGTGACCCTCTTTCTGGACCCCCTGCTGGCAGAACTTTTCTGTCTTCTTAGTAAATTGCTGTCTCAAAAAAAGAGAGAGAGATGATTCCTTTCACAAAACATGACTACAATGTCATTTTCACAGTAAAAACTTAAATAATCCTTTGATATCATTACATATTCAATCAGTATTTACATTTTCCCAGTTTCACTCCCTCCCCCAACTTGTTTGCTTTAGTCAGAATCTAAATAAGATTCATACATTGTGATTGGTCAACATGTCTTTTGAGTCTCTTTTAATCTGTAGGTTCCTTTCTACTTTTCTCTCTCCCTCTCTCTCTCAAATTGTAAGTTGATAATGCAGGTTTGGCTTTCTTTTTCTTTCTTTTTTTAAAATTACTACATAGGTGGAGTTGCAATCTTCCATTGGTGACAATATCAGATTTTCTGTTTTTGTAAGGTTAACGTCACTAGTTATCAATGCTTAGATTTACTAATTCATCGAAGGGTCACACAATGGTGAGATTTATTCTATAATTTCCTTTTCATTTATTATCTGAAATATTTTAATAAAGAGAAACTTTCTCCCTTCAATTCTTTGGTTACCTAGTAGTAGTAGAGCTTACAGAAGAAAAACTACAAAAATATTGATTTTCTCCGTCTTACTAGTTTCAAAAAAATGCATTGACTCCCTTGAATCCTACAAAGATGATGAATGAATTTTTTTAACACATGTAGAAGATATTTTGAACCACTGCTGTTGTTATTCTGACTGATGCTGATATTGTCCCACCTCTGACTAATGTAAGCAAACCCCTTCAAGCTGACTTGCAATTTCTTTTGATAGTTTTCCTGGTTTCTGTCATTAAATGATGATCCATTCTTGCACCTTTTTTGTCTCTCTCCTGCAATGAGCCATTTCTCCAAAGAACCCTGGTTCTTTCAGTGGGAGAGGTACTTACTTGGAGACCACAGTCTTGGCTTTGCTGTGTTCAGTGTGTTATATATTGGTCATTGTCTCTCAGCTATTACAGTGGACAGAACTAGGAAATATATTTTTTACCTTTTTTTGGAAATAAACTATTATTTGAGCTGGGCGCGGTGGCTGTCACCTTTAATCCCAGCATTTTGAGAGGCCAAGGTGAGAGGATTGCCTGAGTCCTGGGATTTAAGATCAGCCTGGGCAACTTGGTGAGACCTCATCTTTACAAAAAAACAAAAAATTGACTGGGCATAGTGGCGCATGCCTGTATTTCCAGCTACTTGAAAGGCTGAGGCAGAAGGCTCGCCTGAGCCCAGCAGGTTGAGGCTGCGATGGCCGTGAGCCTGCCACTGCACTCCAGCATGGGCGATAGAGTAAGACTCCAACTCAAAAACAAAAAACTATTATTTGAATTCATACAGGTATTTTCAATTCAATGTTAGGACTTCAGGAAACTTACAAAGCTTATTGATATCATATCTGCATCGCCTGTATCCCTTGTCCAGAATCTTGATTTTTGGGGGGTTTTTTTTGAGTTGGAGTCTGACTCTGTCGCTCAGGCTGAAGTGCCTCCACATTCTCACGACCACCACAGCCTTGAACTTCTGGGCTCAGGCGATTCTTCTGCCTTAGACTTCCAAGTAGCTGGAACTACTACACCCAGTTAATTTTCTGATTTATTGTAGAGATGAGGTCTCACTAAATTGCCCAGGCTGGTCTAGAACCCGTGGGCTCAGGCAATCCTCTTACCTCGGCCTCCCAAAGTGCTGGGATTACAGGCTTGAGCCATCCCGCCCAGCCTCAGAATCTTGATTTTTAAGGACACTATCATAATTACTCATTTGTCTTGAACTGCATACTCACATAGCGGCCTTAGAGTAACAATGCCTACACCACTACAAATACGTCAATAAGATTACAGGTAATGGTGGATTTTTTTTAAAGTTATTTTTGTCCTTAAAATGTGTCTCTCTAGGAATATATAGTTCAAAGCCAGGCACAATGCCTCATGCCTATAATCTCGGCACTTTGGGAGATGGAGGTGATAGAATTGCCTGAGCACGGGGGTTTTCGGCCAGCCTGGGATAACTTGTCAAGACTTCATCTCTACAATAAAAAAAAAAAAAAGTTGCAGATGGTGGCATGAGCCTGTAGTTTCAGCTATTTGGAAGACTGAGGGGAAGGATCACCTGAGGACAGCAAGTCAAGTCTATGGTAGCCCTGAGCATGGCACTGCACTCCAGCCTGTGCAACAGAATAAGATCCTGACTCACAAAAAGAAAAGGAATACATAGTTCAAATATTGTATTTAAACACATTTAGACCATCCTTTTTGAGAGTTAATATTTTTAAATGGTAATATTTGATGTTAATATGTGACAAGTGGACATTCACATGTTTGAAATTTTAAATTAGTATAGCTTACCTAGATATCAATTTTGCAGCACAAGAAAAGAAGAGCCTTAAAAATTTTATATTCAGTAATCCCATTTCTAAAAATGTATCCTAATACTATAATGTAATATGGTATAAAGATTCATTGAAATAATGTTCTTTAAGGTTATTTACAACAAAAATGAGAAATATCATAAAAACAGAACAACAGAAGAATGATTACAAAACATATGAAAAATGGAATGTTATGCAGCTGTTAAAAGTAGGTCTCCCATGAAGACTTTTAATGACAAGGGGAAATGCTCATACTATGGTATCTTAAAAATATACCTAGAACTTAATATATAATTCATCTCAATTATGGAGATAATGTATGTATAGAAAAATGACTGGGCCGGGCTCGGTGGCTCAGCCTGTAATCCCAGCACTTTGGGAGGCTGAGGTGAGTGGATTGCCTGAGCCTGAAGGTTCGAGACCCGCTTGGGCAACTTGACGAGACCTCATCTCTACAACAAATCAAAAAAATTAGCCAGGCTTTGTAGCGTGCGCCTGTAGTTCCAGCAACTTGGAAGGCTGAGGCAGAAGGATCACCGGAGCCCAGCAGTTCAAGGCTGCAGGAACGGCCACTGCACTCCAATCTGGGCAACAGAGTGAGACTCCAACTCAAAAAAAAAAGAAAAAAGGAAAAAGAAAAATGACTGGAAGATAATAAACCAAAATAAGAATAGTGTGTGAATTTTTTTAAAATCCTAGGTTTTTTTTTACAATGTGCACTTTATAATTTTATAATAAAAATATTTTAAAAGACACAAAGTATAATTAATTCAAAACTAGAAGATATTTGTGAAGTATTATCTACCCTCGAGTAGATAATATAAAATCAATAGAAGACTCTTAGATTTAAAGTGTGTGTGTGTGTGTGTGTGTGTGTGTGTGTGTGTATTTGAGCCATATATGGTGACACACACCCATAATCCCAGCTACTTGGGAGGATGAGGCAGGAGGATTGCTTGATCCCAGGAGTCGAGACCAGCCTAGGAAATATAGCAAGACTCCATTTCAACTAAACAAATTAAAAATAAAAACAATATATTTGGCTATGTAGAATGCAAACTTTATTAAGTAAAATAGTCGTTAATAAAATTAAAAGGTAAATACTAAATTTACTTTTTAAATTACTAAATAAATTATTCATAAATACAGGCTATCTTTTTTTTTTTTTTTTGAGTTGGAGTCTCACTCTGTTGCTCAGGCTGGAGTGCAGTAGCATGCTCACAGCCACCTCAGCCCCCACCCGCTGGATCCGAGTAGCTGGAACTACAGGCCACCAAACCCAGTTAATTTTTTGATGTATTGTAGAGATGAGGTTTCACCAAATTGCCCAGACTGGTCTCAAACCCATGGGCTCAAGCAATCCTCTCACCTCGGCTTCCCAAAGTGCTGGTATTTATAGGTGTGAGCCACCGCACCTGGCCTAAGACATTATATCATTAATGCACTTAGAAAAGAAATTCAGTGGAAGAAAATAAGTAAATGAAATACAATGTATAGAAGTAATTTGGATGATCAATAAACACAGGCAAAACTCGCACAGGAATCTAGTATATAATAATTTATTTTACAAATGAGGAAAGTAAAGTTAAATCAAGTTGAGGAAAAATTAGGCTGAGGTTGGAGGATCACTTGAGACTAGGTGCTCACTACTAAGCTTGGCAACATAGTGAGACTTCCATCTCTGCAATTTTTTTTTAATAGCTGGATATGGTGGTGAACACCTATAGTCTTAGTTATTCGGGAGGCTGAGGTAGAAGAATCCCCTGAGCCTAGGAGATTGGGGCTATAAGGACCTATCTATGATCATGCCACTGTATTTCAGCCTGTGTGACAGAGTGAGACTCTGTCTCTAAAATAAATAAATAAATAAATAAAGATTAAGTCATTTGCTTCCACTAAAGAGTGACAAAGTAGAGATTTATACTCTGTCACATGCAGGACTAAGAAAATCCAGTTGCCAGAGCTCGGTGGCTCAGCCTGTAATCCTGCGCTTTGGGAGGCTGAGGTGAGTGGATTGCCTGAGTCCACGGGCTCGCGACCCACCTGGGCAACTTGACGAGACCTCATCTCTACAATAAATCAAAAACGAGCCGGGCGTGGTAGTGTGCGCCGGTAGTTCCAGCTACTTGGAAGGCCGAGGCGGAAGGATCGCCGGAGCCCAGCAGGTCGAGGCTGTGGTGTGGTGGCTGGGAGCGGCCACTGCAATCCAGTCTGGGCGACAGAGTGAGACTCTAACTCAAAAAAAAAAAAAAAAAAAAAAAGAAAATCCAGTTGACTCTCATCTGGATATGACTTCTTGTAGCTCAATCCTTTTTATCATCAGCTTTCTAGAGGTGTATAATTTATATATTTAAGCCGGGCATGGTGGTTCACACCTGTAATCCCAGCGCTTTGGGAGGCAGAGGTGAGAAGATTGCTTGAGCCCAGGGATTGAGACCAGCCTGGGCAACTTGGCGAGACCTTGTCTCTACAATTAAAAAAAAAAAAAAACTAGCCGAGTGTGGTGACATGTGCTTGTGATTCTAGTTACTTGGAAGGGAGGCTTAGGTGGAAGGATCATCTGAGCTCAGCAGGTTGAGCCTGCGGTGGCCGTGAGCATGCCACTACCCTCTAGTCTGGGCAACAGAGTAAGACTCTGATTCAAAAAATATACATATTTAAGGTGTACAGCATGATGTTTGGATATTCAGATACGTTGTGAATGATGACCATAATCAAGAGAATTAGCATATTCATCACCTCACATAGATACTTTTTTAATGAGGTGAGAACACTTATGATCTACTTTTTCAGTACAATTCAAGTATACAATATACTATTATTAACTAGAGTCACCATGGCATACATTAGATTTCTAAAACTTAATCATCCTGCCTGACTGAATATCCTGCCTAACTGCCTTTGGCCAACATTCCCCTCCCCCGCCACACGCACACACCATCCAGTCCCTGGAAATCACCATCCTACTCTTTATTTGTTTTTGGATTCCACATATAAGTCAGATCATGCCGTATTTGTCTTTCTGTGTCTGCCTTATTTCACTTAGCATAATGTCCTCCAGGTTCATCCATGTTTGCAAAAGGCAGGATTTCTTCCTTTTTAAAGGAAATCCTTTTTTGTGGCTCACACTTACAGTCAAGAGTTCTTGAGGTTAGAATGAGGAATATTCTTCCTTCCCTGAATACCAGGCCCTCACTCAATTTAAATTAAACTGTATGACTCAGTGATTGCTTAGTTCTAAATAAAGTATACTTCTTTCATTAGGCCTCAGAGTTACCAAAGTAATTACATGCTCATCATTGTTAAAGTCAAGATGTATTTTAAGCTGTTCTTCAACCTAATTGGAGAGCATGTCTTATGATATTGAATAGTTTATATTTAACCAAGCACTTAATCTAGAAGCAACATAAAGAGTATTTTTTTATGACTTTCATACAATTAAGTTGTCCTCTTTATACATTCAAACATAAATACTATGTTCAGACTTAAGACAGTTATTGCAGTTACACTCCCCTCCATTGTTCCCCACCATTTGATGGATGACAAATATGACCATAAATTCAAAGCAGATTCCCCGTGGTAAAAACTTTCTATCTGGCATACTCATTTGTACTTTTTACATACAAACTATAAATAATAGTATCTTTAAAAGTTTCCTTTGTATGTAGCATTGTTACTACCATAGCTTAAAAGAAATTGCCAGTGTGACCTAAAGAAAAGTTGTGGCTGGGGTGTTTATTTTACTTATCTGTATTTCTTTGTTTTCATTTTTTTGAGTCAGGCTCTTACCCTGTCGCCCAGGTTGGAGTGCAATGGTATAACCATGGCTTACCACAACCTTGACCTCCTGAGCTCAGGCAATCTTCCTGCGCTAGGCTTCTGAGTAGCTGGGACTACAGGTAGCACCACCATGCCTGGCTAGTTTTTTAATTTTTTTTGTAGAGATGAAGTCTTCCTATGTTGCCCAAGTTGGTCATGGACTCCTGGGCTCAGGCAAGTCTGCTGATTCAGCCTCCCAAAGCATTGGGATTATAGGATACACTCGGCCACCTCCCAGCTCTTAATCATCAATAGATGCTGCACATCTATGAACCCAATTATGGGTCTGGTGCATTTGTCTTTGTCTTGTCTGAGGTTAGGCTCTGTTCTGCTTTTAGGAAATTTCCTCCAATCAAATGGGAAAATTACAGCATGTATGGATCTGTTAGCCAAAATTATAAAACACTCTGTTTAGTGTTTCCTGCGAATGATATTTTCCTTAAGTAGAACAGCAGAAATGATAAGAAGGAAAAGAATGACAACTGGTTTTGTGTGCTGGTCAGTTATGGCAGCAATAATTCTTGCCCATGGGCCCTTGACAGAATAAGTGAAGTTGTCGAAGAGTCCTTCTAGCTCTGTGAATTCCCATCCCTCCTGGAGTTCTCAACTCTGAAAACCTGGCACTTCATGTGCTACACTTCATGAGCTTGAAAGGAGAAGCCTACAGACAGGTAGAAGGCTATGCTCCAGGATGTGACTTTTAAGTATTCAAAGGATGCAATAAAGCTACACTATAACTGCTTTATTGACTCTGGGTTGTCCTACCTTCCCTTTCTTAACTCTCTCTTTAAAATCATCTGGCTGCCGGGCGCAGTGGCTCAAGCCTGAAATCCCAGCACTTTGGGAGGCTGAGGCGAGAGGGTTGTCTGAGCCCATGGGTTTGAGACCAGTCTGGGCAACTTGGTGAGACCTCCTCTGTACAATAAATCAAAAAAATGAACCAGGTGTGGTGGCACATGCCTGTAGTTCTAGCTATTTGAAAGGCTGAGGTGGAAGGATCACCTGAGCCCAGCAGGTTGAGGCCGCAGTGGTCGTGAGCATGTCACTGTATTCCAGCCTGGGAGACAGAGTGAGACTCCAACTCAAAAACAAATAAACAAATAAACACTGACGGGCAATCAACAGTATCTCAGACACCATAGTATCATTTGAGAAAATGAGTAGACTTCAGATTCCCTTCACCTATAAAGCAGATGATTACCCACACAATACAGCTGGGCCTGTTCTAACCTAATTCTGGAAGGCTGGATCTATCCAGAGGGCAAACAAAGTAGACAGACACACAGCTGTTGTTTGGAGAACAGTACAGTGTTGGGATGAAAAATTACAATGGCTGAAGATAAGCCACAGAGGCCTGCGGGAACCTAGCTTTAAGTCATGTATTTTCACTGTGTGGGAAGCCACAGGGGCAGCTGGTTAACCCAGCTACACATCTGGATGGGACAGCTCCTATTTAAAGCCAGAAACCTAAGTTTTAGTTTTATACTTGGCAGAAGTCTTTGGGCTTCTCTTTTCATGGAGAACAAAGTGACCAAAAATGCAATTCAGAATATAAATGAGCATATATACATGGAAGGGAATGGAAAAACACAGGTGTTTGGTTTTTTTTAGTAGGGGTCCCAATCTGTTGCCCAGGCTGGAGTGCAGGGGCATGCTTATGGCCACCGCAGCCTCAACATGCTAGGCTCAGGTGATCCTTCCACCTCAACGTTCCAAGTAGCTAGACCCACAGGTGCATGTCACCATACCTGGTTAACTTTTTAAATTATTATTTTTTGTAGAGACGAGGTCTTGCCACATTGCACAGGCTGGTCTCGAACCCCTGGACTCAGGCAATTCTCTCGCCTCCACCTCCCAAAGTGCTGGGATTACAGGCGTGAGACACCGTGCCCAGCAACACAGGTGTTTTGACAGTTTCCATGTGGGCTTTACTTAGGAAGACAGTATTTGTGTTAGGCAACATAAAAACAATGATAAGGCATGGAGTAAAGGGTTTTTGTGTATGGATAAGGATGGAAGAGTTCCCTGAAAGGCCTGGAGGTGCTGGGACCTCTTTGAGGAAGTCAGAGGGAAATAGTCACCAGTTAATTTGGAGAAGGAGAGGAAAAATGAGAGTTGAGGAGGAGCTTGAAAGGTGAAGCCTGCAGACAGGTAGAAGGCTATGCTCCAGGATGTGACTCTAAGTCTTCAAAGGATGCAAAAACAGCAAAACACACAGTGCGTGATGGGAGCAGATCTTTATGGAAACTGATGGTGGAACTGTGCTTCACATTTAGAGTATTGTGAAATTTTACAGATACGAAGCAAAAGAGCAAAAGATTTATGGCAGCATAGAGAAGTGGGAGAAAGGAAGCCAGGAGAATTTGCAGAAAATATGGAGTAGGCTCTGAAATATGAAATGGATTTTAAGATCACGCTTAGCCAGATCACCCGGGGTTAGGGGTGGGGGTGGAGAGAAGGGATCCACAGCTGACATTTAAGTTACAAATATAAAAGTATTTGTTCCTAGGAAATTTTCCCCTTGAAGCTAACATTTGTTTTTAATTGTCTGTTTTTTTATTGTATGTCTACTTTGAAAGGTCAGGCTGTCTTCTAGAATAGGGAACATCTCCCACTGTGTTTGTACAATTGAGTAGCCCCTTCTACAAAGCCCTAGGGTTTTCTAAGCCCTATCATTCTGACCATTTTAAGCTTATTTTCCTTCATCTATTCTTATAGCTTAAAAGAAAAAAAGAAATTCATCTTGAAATGCTTTGAGACACACAGCACATACAACCCAAGGCCATATTACTCAATTTCCAGTCTGTCTACATCTTTCACATAGGACTACAGTAGTTAAAAGGTGTAGCTTAGAAAATTCTTAACACTTTACAAGGATGCCAAATTATGTAAGAAAATTCAGGAATCACCCAAAGATGGCCTTTCTGGAATAAAATAATTTTTACTTTTTCTTAGAAAATTTTTCACGCCGGGCTCGGTGGCTCAGCCTGTAATCCCACGCCTTTGGGAGGCTGAGGTGAGTGGATTGCCTGAGCCCGCGGGTTCGAGACCCGCCTGGGCAGTAAGACCTCATCTCTACCATAAATTTAAAAAATTAGCCGGGCGTGGTAGCACACGCCTGTAATTCTGGCTACTCGGAAGGCTGAGGCAAAAGGATTGCCAGAACCCAGCAGGTCGAGGCTGTGGTGGCCGGGAGCGGCCATTGCACTCCAGTCTGGGCGACAGAGTGAGACTCCAACTCAAAAAAGAAAAGAAAAGAAAAGATTTCACTATTTCATCTCCCAGAACCTAAAGAATTAAAGAACAATGTTGTTGTGTGATGAGACTTGACTGTAAGAAACCTGAACTGAATTCCTTTTTCTGGAACTGGCTTTGCTATCCTCCGGCAAAACAAATTTAAAGAATGATAAACACATAACTTCCACCTTGCCTTGGAAATAAAAGTTTCCGAAGTCTTTCAAATTTTAAACTACCAAACTGAGATGTTGCCTGAGGTGTTTTTCCTAAATTGTCAACTGCTTGTTCCTAAACCAACTCTTCTTTTCATCACTATAGCAGATTATTAAGCTATCTGCTGAGGTTGAGCAAGATATAATTGTACCTAAATGATAAATACATTTTGGTTTAAAGTTTTGACTTTTTGTTTCTTTTGAAATAATGTTAAATTAAGGGGTTAATAAAGGTTTTCCTGCTGTTATACATTTAAATGAATTAAATACATCTAAATGAGATAAATTCAAGTCATTAAATGTTTATCAAACATATTGAATGAGTCAGATGTAGGAAAAGACACTGGCAAAAATAAAACTAAATATGACATGTTTGTAGGCCTCAAGGAACTTATAATTTAGAAAAAGCAAATGTTTATTTAGCAATTAAAACAAGTAAAAAGATATATGTTGACTAGTAGGTACTCTAGTAATTTTTTTTTCTTTTTTTTGAGTAGGAGTCTCACTCTGTCACCCAGGCTGGATGGCAGTGGCATGTTCCCAGCCACCACAGACTCAGCCTACTGGGCTCAAGAGATCCTTCTGTCTCAGCCTTCCAAATAGCTGGAACTACAGGCACACACCACCATGCCCAGCTAATTTTTTGATTTATTGTAGAAATGGAGTCTCACGAAGTTGTCCAGGCTGGTCTCCAACTCATGGGCTCAGGTAATCCTCTTACCTCAGCCTCCCAAAGTACTGAGATTATAGGCACGAGCCACCGCACTGGCCTGTAATTTTAAGAATATTCCAAATATTTTATCCGAAGGTTCTATGCATAGCAAAGAAAACAAGAAACCCAGTTTGATTATCTAGGCCAGCTTGTTGGATGATTGACCATATCACATAAAATTGTGACTTTATTGAGTGACAATCATTACAGCTGGAAAAACCCTCTATAATAATTTTCATGGCTATTGGTACAATGAACCCTTTTCACTTTTATACCATATATCTCACACCAAATACCTGTTTCCTACAATCCGAGGCGTCATGTCATAAGCTCTGAAGCATAAAAAGAAGCTTTAAGATATACTCTCTGCCTCAAGGAACTTTAAGTCTGGTTAGTCAGACAAGGTTCCTTTATATAGCATAACTACAAGAATCCCAGAATTCCACAGGAGGAAGAACTCACTTGCAATTTGGGTTGTTAGGGATGGGATGGCACATGGAGAAGACTGAAGGTCTGATAAAATTTTGATGAGGGTATTGGGCATTTCAGATGAGAGAATAGCAAGAATTCAGGGACAATGGCAAAAGGTAAGTAAAGAATTTTCTGTGTAAATAAGTGTTTCAGTTATGCTAGAATAAAGGGTTTCTTAAAGCATGACAATTTTACATTTGGCTGGTATTTTGCCCTGGCCTCTAAGCAGATAACCCCATCTAGCATTTTCTTATGTCCAACTTCCACTCTCGTTCAAATGTGGTCCTTGAACCAACAGCATCAGCATCACTTGGGAACTTCTCAGAAATGCAAATGATCAGACCCCACTCCATGTACTGTATCAGAAACTCTGGGAATGAGACTGAGTAATTTGTGTTTCCCACAGTCATGGTGATAAGGCAAGAATGGCAAGTTGAGTTCCTATTAGGAAAGCTTTGAATACAGACTATGGAATTTGTACTTTATCCTAAAGCACAATTGTTTCATGGAAAGTTTCGATCAGGAAAGTGATGTTATCAAAGCATCAGTTAAATAAGATGATTCTTGAAGTGACACACAAACTATCTAGGAGAGAGCAGAACCTGAAGGCAGAATGCCCAGGAAAAAGGCCATGGCCTTACCATGTGTGAGTTGGTAAGGACCAGAATCCGGTGAGACTCAGAAATGAAGGACAAACTAAATCTGGTTTTTGTTTATTTGTTTTTGCTTTAATGGAATATTTACATATTGCTATAAATAAATAATAGAATACAAATGCCAAACCTAACTGTATTGATAATCATCATTATCGGTGAGCAAACAGTGGAATGATAAAGCATCATAAAAGACAGCCACAAGAATTCTTTATCTGCATGACATTTTCAAGAACATTGTTCACAACCCTGTTTTACTCATGTTCCCTATGCAATTTTCCAAGTAAGCCATTCTCCTGAGACTTTAGTCCTTGGAAAACTTGGTGTTCTTTTATAGAACCAGTATACTTTCTTCCTTCTCACACTGAGAGCTATGACGCTCAGGCAATTGCTTCCCTGAATGCTAGAGGGTTCAGAACCAGGCCCGCAGTTCAACCACTGCAGCTGTGTTGACTTTAGACTATAATCTCTATTTTTTCCTTTGTTCTTAACCCTCCTCCCTGCTCCCTTGTCATTACTCTCACTAATCTTACTGTCTTGGTTTCTCCTCTCTCCTCTTTAAGTGTCTCTAAATGATTTTTCAGAGGCAAAGGATAAATGTATTTAATATGTGCCGATTGCTCTCCCTCCTAAGTCCCCAGCCTCAGTTTCTTCCCTAAAAGCATAGTATTCCTACACCTTGCTTTTATTTTGCTCCAACATCTGAACAGATAACCCCAACTAGAACTTCTTGTATCCAACCTCCAAACTTTTTATTATTTTTTTCTTTTTAGTTGGAGTCTCACTGTGTCACCCAGACTGGAGTGCAGTGGCTGCTCCTGGCCACCACAGCCTCGACCTGCGGGGCTCCAGCGATCCTTCCGCCTCAGCCTTCCATGTAGCTGGAACTACAGGTGCGCGCTACCATGCCCGGCTAATTTTTTGATTTATTGTAGAGATAAGGTCTCACCAAGTTGCCCAGGCGGGTCTCGAACCCGCGGGCTCAGGGAATCCATTCACTTCAGCCTCCCAAAGCACGGTATTATAGGCTGACCCACCAAGCCCGGCTAAACTTTTTCAAATGTGGTCCCTGAACCTACAGCATCAGCATCTTCTGGGAACTTCTCAGAAATGCAAATTCCCAGGCCCTGCTCCGAGTACTGAATCAGAAACTCTGGAAGGGTGGTCCAGAAGTCTGTGATTTAACAAACCTTCCAGGTGATTCTGACACATGTTTAAGTTTAAGAACCGCTTGTTCTATAAAAAGATCTTTTCTTGTGGTCTATGCGTTCTCTAGCTCATGGTATCTGTGGTTCACTCTGCCTATTTGCTGTTATCTTGCACATTCTTCACACACTTTTAAAAAATAAGTATAAATTCTCAAAAGAGATTATAACTATTGGTATAGCTGACTATAATACTGCCACAATCAGTAAAGCATTTATGGGTATTCTACTCCACGGTCACTCTCTAGTCCATGCTTGAGCCACTCTTGGACTACCTAATAATACCTAGTCCAGTCAGTAGCCGCCCCTACTTAAAAAATCTGACTATTCTTTCTTTCTTAAGCGGGACTGAAGTAGCTAGACCAGAAGGAGACCTGCTTTTATTCAATGAATGTATCTTTAATTAAGTAGATGTGTACAGTATGACTTCAGCAGAGGACTAGAGTAGGTTAAATTTCCTCAGTTTGAGAACCTGGAAAGACAAGAGGCAACAATTATTGCTTGGTATCATTGGAAAAGTCCTGATAAGACAGTTGACCCGTTATCATTTTTGAAGATGGTTCAAGTTAGTGTTGAGATTAAAGATCAAGGACAAGGACTCCATTTCTAAATCTCACAAACGTCATCTAATTGATAGCCTCAAACAAAATGTATTGCTATGTGTTGGCATTTGTGTGTAAAGGCATGATTGCTGATCATCATCACCTTTTTAAAATTAAGAGGTACTTTATAAGTTTAAATGTAAAGACAACTTTAAAAGCTGGTTTAAAATCTTCAAATTGGTTTGTTAGGGACAACAAGTAGCAGGGAAGGAAGAGTTTTCACTGGAAATCTCTCATCAAATGGAGGCATTAAGTAGATGGGGAGGTTCTTGCAAATAACTATAGTGGCAAAATAAACAAACAAGCATTCTTGCAAAATAAAAGTCAGTTCTTAAGATTTATTCACTGATAATTTGAAAGATGTTGGTAATCCACATAGCTAATAACTGGGTCAAAGGCAGCCTTGTTCTATAGTTAGTTTAAAACAAACAAGTCAACAAATATTTATTAGGTATTAATGCTGTGTTCAGTTTCTACCAGGAACTTTTCTTCTATTTGAAGAGACAAGGTTAGCACGTCTGAAGCAACACCAAAGTACAAGATAAGTGATGGGTAAGTGCTCAATTATGTTATCTTTAATGTGCTTTTCTTTGTACATGTTTGGAAATCTCATCCCACATGACTATCTAATAACTATGTAGGCCAGTGTTTCTCAATCTTGAGTAATGTAGAGATGGACTGCTGTAAAAATTTCTTACAATCCTCCAGTATGGAATGAAAGCATTTTTATTATTATTTTACCTAAGCATGTACCAATCAAAAATAGTCAATTTAAATTTGTAATTTAAATACAGAAAAGTTGTACAATCATGGATGGCACAGATGGAGTTTTTGTTGTTGTTTTTCTTTGAGTCAGAGTCTCACTCTCTCGCCCACGCTGGAGTGCAGTGGCACACTCACGGCCACCCCAGTGTGGACCCACTGGTCTCCGGTGATCCTTCCATCTCAGCCTTCCAAGTAGCCAGAACCACAGGCATGCGCTACCATGCCCAGCTATTTTTTGATTTACTGTAGAGACAAGGTCTTGCCAAGTTGCCCTGACTGGTCTCGAACCCACGGGCTCAGGCAATCCACTCGCCTCAGCCTCCCAAAGTGCTGGGATTACAGGCTGAGCCACCGAACCTGGATCACAGATGGAGTTTTACTGAAACAAACATCACCACTCAAAGTCTGACCATGGTGCTACCTGCTCCTTGGTGTTCAATAGGCCTTTCTCACTGTGAATCATACGATGACTCAGTGCTCCCCACTTTATTCAAACCACTGTGAACCTATCCTTTATACACTTCCTGTGGAATTTTTTTTTTTTGTCTATGATCTACAAACACAGCCTATATGTATTAATTCTGTTTGTGCTATTGTCTTGTTTCTTGGCAACATTTAATATAGTACTACAGATGGTCAAACTGATGGGAACACAAAGGAAAAGGTGAGAAACACAATGTTAAGTGATAGTTGACATATTGATATAAAGATATAATATAAGAAAGCCTTCCAGATGGCCCCAAATTTTCATGTTACTTTTTTTTTTTTTTTTTTTTCCTGGGTTGG
>NW_007248430.1:81464-87130 GCF_000164805.1 Carlito syrichta
GAAAAAAAAAGGCTGGGCTCAGTGGCTCAGCCTGTAATCCCAGCACGTTGGGAGGCCGAGGCAAGTGGATTACCTGAGTCCTCTGGGCAACTTGGCAAGACCTTGTCTCTACAATTTATTTATTTTTATTTATTTATTTATTTTGAGTTAGAGTCTCACTCTGTCACCCAGACTGGAGTGCAGTGGCCGCTCCCAGCCACAGCAGCCTCGACCTGCTGGGCTCTGGTGATCCTTCCGCCTCAGCCTTCCAAGTAGCCAGAATTACAGGCATGCGCTACCACGCCCGGCTGATTTTTTGATTTATTGTAGAGATGAAGTCTCGCCAAGTTGCCCAGGCGGGTCTCGAACCCGCGGGCTCAGGCAATCCACTCACCTCAGCCTCCCAAAGGCGCGGGATTACAGGCTGAGCCATCGAGCCCGGCTTCATGTTACTTTTTAAAGATTGCCATAGGTATAGGAAGACATGAAATCCTCACTAAAAGACCAAGAACAGCTGTGGCAGGTACAACTGTGTCTCCCAGACTACCCCACAAGGAGACAAGTGGGCTCCCTAGGTATCAGGTTTTTTAGGGTTTGTTCAGCTGCAAAGAGCTCCTAGCTCAAGGTCTCATCCATCCCCAAGTGCCTACATTCAGTGACTGACATAGGCAGCAGTATCAAAACCCAGCTAACTTCTTTGCACAGGGAAAACTCATGGCATGCATGTACCATCTTACCTGAGGGGTGGCTGAGGCTGCTTCGTCAGTCTGCATTGCAGTTCCACTTCTTTCTCCCAATCCTGCTTTCCCCCTTTCTAGCCCATTAGATATAACAAACTCCACCTCAGAGTCTATTTCTAAAGAGCTCAGTCAACAAGGGTTCCCCAAAATCTGAGGACCTCCAGAGGAATGAGAATGCCTCTTCTCTATACCTGATTCTTGTGGGAGGCTGTGTTCAGCTTTAGTGAATTTTTTTTGGAGATTCTTTCAACTCATTTACCCATTTCATGATGAGTGATTTATGAGTGCATCTGCCCACCTGGTGCTGAGTGTTCAGCTGCAGTTTTTGACCCCAAACTTAAAAACGCCGTGCCCCACCTTCCCTACTCTCCTGATTTCACCCGGAGCAAATATTTTTGGTTCCCCTGATGAAAGAAGTTCTCAAAGGGAAATGTTTTGGTGGTGTGTAACAAGTAAAACAAAAAGCAGCAGAAGCACTAAAAGGCATCAAAATTGACAAGTTCAAAAACTGTGGAAAAAGTGTCTTGATAGGTGTATTGTATCAAACAGAATACTATGAAGGTGATTGAAGTTTAAACATGTAGGAATAAATACACAATTTATTTTTTTATTATTTATTTATTTATTTATTTTTGAGTTGGAGTCTCACTCTGTCGCCCAGACTGGAGTGCAGTGGCCGCTTCTGGCCACCGCAGCCTCGACCTGCTGGGCTCTGGCGATCCTTCCGCCTCAGCCTTCCAAGTAGCCGGAATTACAGGCATGCGCTACCACGCCCGGCTGATTTTTTTATTTATTGTAGAGATGAGGTCTCGTTGCCCAGGCGGGTCTCGAACCCGCGGGCTCAGGCAATCCACTCACCTCAGCCTCCCAAAGGCGCGGGATTAGAGGCTGAGCCACCGAGCCCGGCTCAATTTATTTGTTTTAAAGTCAGAATCTCACTCTGTTGCCTGGGCTGGAGTGCAGTGACATGTTCACAGCCAACCCCACCCCAGTCCTGACGTTCTGAACTCAGGGGATCCTTTTGTCTCAGCCTTTCAAGGAGCTGGAACTACAGGCAGGCACCACCATGCCCAGCTAATTTTTTTATTTATCATAGAGCTGAGGTCTCACCAAGTTGCCCAGTCTGGTCTCAAACCCATGGGCTCAGGCAATCCTCTCATCTCGGCCTCCCAAAGTATTGGAATTATAAGCATAAGTCACCGAGCCTGGACAACTTTTTATAAATGAATTCTGGGTTTTTCACCCTCATACCTTGCTCTGCACATTTAATCTAGTATTTATGCTGCTTCATGTTGGAAAGTCTTTGCTCATTTCTCCAGGAATCAACATCCCCCTCAACAAGGTATGCTGCTAAAATTATAATAGAGAGTTGCTCTTTGCTCTTGGGATAGCTGTTCTTTTTTTTTTTTTTTTGAGTTGTAGTCTCACTCTGTTGCCTGGGCTGGAGTGCAATGGCACGCTCATGGCCACCCCAGCCTCAACCTGGGCTCAGGTGATCCTTCCGCCTCATCCTTTCAAGTAGCTGGAACTACAGACACACAACACCTCACCTAGCTAATTTTTTGATTTATTGTAGAGGTCTTGCCAATCTGTCCAGGCTGGTCTTGAACCCATGGGCTCAGGCAATCCTCTCACCTTTGCCTCCCAAAGTGCTAGGATTATAGGCGTGAGCCACCACTCCAGGCCTGGGATATCTATTCTTTTTAATAGTTTTGGGTATCCCTCCCCTTCAATTCCACAGACTTTAAACACAAATTTCCCACCCCAATCACACAGAATTTTTCAATCCACAATCACCTACTGATTTGAGAACACAGTATATATTCACAAGTTAAATAAAAGAGTAATGCTTTGAGAGGATGACAGCAAGTGCTCAAGGCTTCACTTCTTCTTCAGTTACCATTAGTGTAGTGCAGTCATTAGAACAAAACATCTTATTTATCCCAGATACATTTATCTTGTAAGTACATTCCATTTTCTTTTCATCTTTTATATTACATGAAATAAGAAAACCAAGGCTTGATAAATGCTAAAATAATTTTGATAATATAAATAGGGATTAAGACATGTGCAAATGTTATTATGTGGTTTAGAAGTCCATGAAAACATACATATGTTTTAAAGCAATCAACTCATTGAAAGATACTGATATTTAAAATGGAAAGTTGTGTTGTCAGTTGCAAATGAGAATCTGAGATGTTTGTGAGAGAGGAATTGTCAGGAAAACAATAGAACATTTCTTGCCCGTGGGTGCAGTCCTGAGAATTTGTGATAGCCATAACAAATCCAAAAACCATCACCACAGCACCAATGGGAAGCATGACACAGGACATAATCTTATCTGAGTGTGTCCTCGCTTCTTCAGACAGTTTCAGATAACATGCTGATGGAATGATAAAAATTAGAGGAGCCGCACAGAGCACACCCTGTGTGTTGAAAATGAGAAACAAGATAAGGTTACTGGATGGAAGCTTTCTTTAGATAGTTCTTAAAAACATTTACAAAATGTACTTGTATTTGATAGATGTTTGACAAGTTGAATTGAATCAAATAAAGGAAAATAATTCCAAGAGAGACTTAGCAATAGATTTTTTTCTTTTCTGATAGTATATTTACAAATGAAAAGAATAAAATAGTATAACAGTATGTCAGACTTAAGATGGTCAGAAAATAGTATAGCAAATAAAACAAGACTGGGCACGGTGGCTCATGCCTCTAATCCCAGCACTTTGGGAGGCTGAGGTGAGAGGATTGCCTGAGCCCACAGGTTTGAACCCACCAGCCCGGGCAACTTGGCAAGACCTCATCTCTACAATAAATCAAAAAATTAACTGGACATGGTGGCAAGTGCCTGTAGTTCCAGCTACTTGGAAGGCTGAGGTGGAAGGAACGCCTAAGCCCAGCAAGTTGAGGCTATAGTGGCTGTGATCGTGCCGCTGCACTCCAGCCTGGGCAACAGAGTGCAATTCCAAATCAAAACAAACAAACAAAAAACAGATGGTAAGACCAACTTGTGGCAAACCCTTGAAATTTCCCATATTTTCAATTACATCTTATTTTCTTATACTCTTCACTCAAGGTTACTGTGTATTCACTATGCCCTGTCATTCGTGCGCAAGTGTGACATTTTGTGAAACTGTATGGGGCATGCTGTCTTCCTCTTTACCTGAGCATGTATGGAAGGAGTGCCTATCTGTGTGAGAAAGAAAACTATAACCCTAAGGGTACTTAACATAAAGTAGCATTTCTAAACCCTCTTTCAAGTAAAACTAAAGCACATTAATTACCCTAGAAAGTTGACAGCAAAGCTAAAGAACTGTAACCCATTCATCCCTCCCCACAGTAATTATGGGAAATTTAACCTAAGGAGTAATGTCAGATTGAAAATAATGAGCAACTGTCTATTATAAGAATACTAAGAGTCATTGACTTCAAAGGAAGAGACTTCCCCCTCAAATAGGTCTAATTCACACTAGAAATGTTGTAAATGTTAAGATTTAGGTAATATATGTTTCTAATGATATAAAATGTTTATTACATCATATGTTAAATATACAACATATTATTAAAATACATTAAACTTTTATGACAAATGTTATTCCCTTAAACAATAAGGTGTAAGATTAAAAAAATAAATTTGATTGTGTATATTTGAAGTCTCAAACATGATGTTATAGAATACATATAAGCCAGGTGTGGTGGCTAATATCTGTAATTCCAGAACTTTGGGAGGCCGAGGCGAGAGGACTGCCTGAGCCCACGGGTCCAGACCAGCCTGGGCAACATGGTGAGCCCTCATCTCTACAATAAATCAAAAAATTAGACAGGTGCAGTGGCAGATGCCTGTAGTTCCAGTTACTTGGAAGGCTGA
This sequence comes from Carlito syrichta, assembly GCF_000164805.1. Lineage (NCBI taxonomy): Eukaryota > Metazoa > Chordata > Mammalia > Primates > Tarsiidae > Carlito > Carlito syrichta. The sequence goes on from NW_007248430.1 coordinate 86,055, forward strand.
GGTGGAAGGATAGTCTAAACTCAGCAGATTGAGGCTGCAGTGAGCGTGCCACTGCACTCCAGCCTGGGTGACAGAGTGAGATTCCAACTCAAAAAAAAAAAAAAACGAATACATATAAGATATAAAACGATTACTATACTGAAGCAAATTAATATATCTATCATCTCACATCGTTTTTTTGTGATGAAAGCAGCTAAAACTTACTATATAACATAGATCTCAACTAAATACCATTTCATTAATTACAGTTCTCAAGTTGCAAATGATATCTCTAGGCTTGTTCATCCTACATATCTACTACTTTACAGCCTTTGACCTTCATCTCTCAATTTCTTACCTCTGCCTCCTATCCCTGGTAATCACAATTTTATTTTCTATCTCTGCATATTTGACTTTTCTTTTTAAAAATATTCCACGTGTGAGATCATGCAATATTCTTCTTCTGTGTCTGATGTATTTTACTCAACATAATGTTTTCCAGGTCTATCCACATTGTGGCAAATGACAAGATCTCCTTGTTTAAGGCTGAATAATATTCCATTATATATAGAGAGAAAGAGAGATAGATTTAGTTATCCACCTATCATTTTATTTTATTGAGTTGAGTTGTCGGGTACATGTGAGGATTTACTACTTGCACGCAAGTGAAGTTTGGGCTTTTAGCTGGTCCTCTCTCTCCCTGATTGTGGACCTGGTATCCAGTGTGTTGCCACATGTCCCCAATCTCTCTCCCCTCCTTCTCTCCCCTAGCAATGTCTAGAATCTGCCAAGACCACCCTTGTGCTCATGTGACCAATGATCAGGGTCCGCTTATGAGCAAGAACATGCAGTATTCAGGTATTTATTTGTGTGACAGTTCATTTAGTATGGTGGTCTCCAGCAGCATCCATGTTGCTGCAAAGGACATGAGTTTGTTCTTCTTTATAATTGCTTAATATTCTGTTGTGTATATGTACCATATTTTCTTTTTTTTTTTTTTTTTTTGAGTTGGAGTCTCACTCTGTCGCCCAGACTGGAGCGCAGTGGCCACTCCCGGCCACCGCAGCCTTGACCTGCTGGGCTCCAGCGATCCTCCG
>NW_007248430.1:87246-88356 GCF_000164805.1 Carlito syrichta
TACAGGCATGTGCTACCATGCCTGGCTGATTTTTTTTTTAATTTATTGTAGAGATGAGGTCTTGCTGCCCAGGCGGGTCTCGAACCCGCCGGGTCAGGCAATCCACTCACCTCAGCCTCCCAAATGTGCGAGATTACAGGCTGAGCCATCGAGCCCGGCTGTACCATATTTTCTTTATCCAAACTTTCCATGTTTTTGCTCTTGTGAATAGTGCTGCAATGAACATAGGTGCACAGATGTCTTTTTGGTAGAGCGATTTATGTTCCTCTGGGTATATTCCCAGAAGTGGGATTGCTGGATTGTATGAAAGCTCAATTTTTAGTTTTTTAAGAAATCACCACATTGCTTTCCACAAAAGTTGAACTGGCTTACATTCCCACCAACAGTATAAAAATTCCCTTTTCTCTGCAGCCACACCAACACCTGTTTTTTGACTTATTGATAGCCATCCTTACCAGTGTTAGATGGTATCTCACTGTAGTTGTGATTTGAATTTCTCTAATGGTTAGTGAGGTTGAGCATTTTTTTCATGTTTGTTGGTTGCTGAAGTCTTCCTTTGAGAAGTGTCTGTTCATGTCTTTTGTATGCTTTTTTTTGAGTTGGACTTTCTTGTTGCCTAGGCTGGAGTGCAGTGGCACATTCACGGCCACTGCAGCTTCAACCTGCTGGGCTTAAGTGATTCTTCCACCTCAGCCTTCCAAGTTGGAACTACAGACGCACACCACCATGCCTGGCTAGTTTTTGTGATTTTATTGTAGGGACGAGGTCTCACCAAGTTGCCCAGGTTAGTCTCGAATTCCCGTTCTGCCCACTTATTAATGAGGTTGTTTGTTTCCTGTCAATTTGTTTAAGTTCCTTGCAGATCCTGGATATTAGGCTTTTGTCAGATATTTTTGCAAAGATATCTTGCAAATATTTTCCCCCCATGTCGTGGGTTGTCTCTTTACTCTCTTGATGGTTTCTTTTGCTGTTTACTACATTTTCTCTATCCATTCATCTGCCAATGAACACTTGGAAAATATCTTCAGCCGGGCTCTGTGACTCAGCCTGTAATCCCGCGCCTTGGGAGGCTGAGGTGAGTGGATTGCCTGAGCCAGTGGGTTCGAAACC
>NW_007248430.1:88391-101850 GCF_000164805.1 Carlito syrichta
CACACACACACACACACACACACACACACACACACACACACACACACACAAGAAAGAAAATATCTTCACTATTGTGAATAATGTTACAATGAACATGGGCGTGTAGACATCTTTACAAGGTGGTGATTTCATGTTCCCAAAATAGGGATTCCTGGGTCATATGGTAGTTCTGTTTTTAATTTCTTTGGAAACCTCCAGAATGTTTTCCATAATGGCTATACCAATCTACCTACCCATTAACAACAGTGTGCTAAAATTCTCTTCTCTTCAAACCTTCACCAACATGTGTTATTTTTTGTCTTTTTTATCATAGCAATCCTAAAGGAGGTGCGGTGTTATCTCCTGGTGGCTTTATTTGCATTTTCCTGTTGATTCATGATGTTGAGTACCTTTTCATATATCTGTTGGCCATTTTCATGTCTTCTTTGGGAAAATGTCTGTTCAGGTTCTTTGCCCATTTTTTAAACAAGTTATTTGTTTTTCTGCTTTTAAGTTGTAAGAATTCTTTGTAAATTTTTTATAGTAACCCCTTATCAGTTAGGTGGTTTGCAAATATTTTTCCTAGTCTGTAGGTTATCTTTTCATTTATTGATTGTTATCTTTGCTCAGCAGAAGTTTTTTAGTTTTATGTAATCCTATTTATTTATTTTTGCTTTTGCAGTCTGAGCTTTTGGTGTAATATCCAGAAAGCCATTGCCAAAGCTAAAGTCAAGAAGCTTTTCCCCTATGTTCTCTTCTAGTAGTTTTATGACTTCAGGTCTTTTATCCATTTTGAGTTCATTTTTGTGCATGGCATAAGATTCAAGTCCAATTTCATTCTTTTGCATGTGGAAATTCAGTTTTCCCAGCAACATTTGTTTATTTAGAGACAAGGTCTTATCCTGATTCCCAGACTGGAGTGCAGTGGCATGATCATAACTCACTGTAGCCTCTCCTTTCTGGGCTCAAGTGATCTTTCTGCCTGAGGCATAAAAATTGATGAGTTCAAAACTATTTTGTAAAACAACCCATGAAATGGGGGACAAAGTAGATGGGACTACAGGTAATAGTCACTGTGCTTGAGTAAGTTTTAGTTTTTTTATTTTTAGAAACGAATCTTGCTAAGTTGCTCAGGTTGGCCTCAAGCAATCCTCCTGCCTAGCCTCTCAAAGCTCTGGAATTTCAGGTGTGAGCCACCACACCCTATCACTAGTACCATTTATTAGAGACACTGTGTTTTTCCCTATTGTATCCTCTTGGTTCTTTGTCTAAGTTAGTTTGCTGTATACAAGGGGGGACACAAAGAAAACCAGAATTATATTTTTGAAGAGTAGAGGATTTCCCCAGTAGGTAAGTGTTCTAGAAACCCTTCAGCATTGCTGGGCGTGGTGGCTCAGGCCTATAATCCCAGCACTTTGGGAGGCCGAGGTGAGAGGATTGCCTGAGTCCACAGATTCGAGACTAGCCTGGGAAACATGGCAAGACCTCATCTCTACAAAAAATCAAAAAAATTATCTGAGTGTGGTGGCACGTGCCTGTAGTTCCAGCTGCTTGGAAGGCTGAGACAGAAGGATCACCTGAGCCCAGCAGGTCAAGGCTGCAGTGGTCATGAGTGTGCCACTGCATTCCAGCCTGGGCAACAGAGTGAGACTCCACCTCAAAAAACAAAATGAAACAAACAAACAAAAAGAAACAAATCTTGCTAAGTTGCCCAGGCTGGCCTCAAGCAATCCTTTTGTCTCAGCCTCTCAAAGCACTGGGATTTCAGGTATGAACCATCATGCCCCATCACTAGCACCATTTATTAGAGATACTCTGTTTTTCCCTATTGTATCCTCTTGGTTCCTTGTCTAAAGTTAGTTTACTGTATAGAAGGGGTGGGGGGACACAGAGAAAACCAGAATTATATTTTTGGAGAGTACAGGATTTCCCTAGTAGATAAGTGTTCTAGAAACCCATCAGCATTGCCAGGCACAGTGGCTCAGACCTATAATCCCAGAATTCTGGAATGCAGAGGTTAGAGGATTGCCTGAGCACACAGATTCGAGACCAGACAACTCGGCAAGACTTCATCTGTGCAATAAAAATAAAAAAATTAGCCAGGCGTGGTGGCGCGTGCCTGTAGTTCCAGCAACTTGAAAGGCTGAGGTTGAAGGATGACCTGAGCCCAGCAGATCGAGGGTGCAGTGGCCGTGAGCATGCCACCGCACTCCAGCCTGGGCAACAGAGTGAGACTCCAATTAAAAAAAAAAAATTCTCCCAGTGTATTCTGGCCGGGTGCGGTGTCTCACACCTATAATCCCAGCACTTTGGGAAGCTGAGGTAAGAGGATTGCCTGAGTCCATGGGGTTCGAGACCAGCCTGGGCAATTTGGCGAGACCTCATCTCTACAATAGATCAGGAAAAATTAGCTGGGCATGGTGGCACATGCCTGTAGTTCCTACTTGGAAAGCTGAGACAGAAGGATCGCCTGAGTCCAACAAGTCAAAGCTGTGGTGGCTTTGAGCATGCCACTGCACTCCAGCCTCCGCGACAGAGACACCGGCTCAAAAAAAAAAAGAAAGAAACCCATCAGCATCAATGTACCAGCTAGTGTTGTTGTTAGAAACTGTGTTTGAGCCGGGCTCGGTGGCTCAGCCTGTAATCCTGCGCCTTTGGGAGGCTGAGGTGAGTGGATTGCCTGAGCCCGCGGGTTCAAGACCCGCCTGGGCAATGAGACCTCATCTCTACAATAAATAAAAAAATCAGCCGGGCGTGGTAGCGCATGCTTGTAATTCCGGCTACATGGAAGGCTGAGGCGGAAGGATTGCCGGAGCCCAGCAGGTTGAGGCTGCGGTGGCCGGAAGCGGCCACTGCACTCCAGTCTGGATGACAGAGTGAGACTCCAACTCAAAAAAAAAAAAGGAAAGAAAGAAACTGTGTTTGGCTCCAGTGAATTTTGGGTGGGGGAGTAAAGATTCTTTCAATGCATTTGTCCATTTCATAATGGGTGTACCTGCCCATACTCTGAGTATTCAGCAGTTTTTTTGTTTTTTTTTTTACCAAAAATGACATGATTCCCATGCCTCACCATCCTTATTCACCTGATCTTGCTCTGAGTGACTTTTTTTGTTTCCCTGGACGAAAAAAGTTCTCAAAGGGAAACATTTTGCTTACATGGAAGAGGTGAAACAAAAAATGGCAAAAGCGCTGAAATGCATAAAAATTGATGAGTTCTAAAACTGTTTTGAAGGCCAAGAGTGGTGGCTCAAATCTGTAATCCCGGCACTTTCAGAGGCCGAGGGGAGAGGATTACCAGAGTCCAGAGGTTTGTGACCAGCCTGGACAATTTGGTGAGACATTGTCTCTACAATAAATCAAAAAATTAGCTAGGTGTGGTGTCGCTCGCCTATGGTCCCAGCTACTGGGAAGGTTAAGGTAGAAGGAACATCTGAGCCCAGCAAGTCGAGGCTGCAGCAGCTGTGAACATGCCACTGCACTCTATCCTGGGTGACAGAGTGAGACTCCAACTAAAAAAAAAAAACAAAAAAAACCAAAAAAACACACACACACACACATATATATATATACACACACACACACATATGCCATTCATAGCACATGAATACAAAATGAATATCTACAAAGGTTCACAATAAATAAAATGTTAGGTTTGGAAAATACTGTTTAACTTGACCTGTATTTATTTAACTTATTTATAGTCAGAGTCTCACTCTGTCGCCCAGGCTGGAGTGCAGTGGCATGCTCATGGTCACCGCGGCCTCAGCCTGCTGGGCTCAGGCGATCTTTCTGCCTCAGCCTTCCAAGTGCCTGGAACTACAGGCGTGTACCACCACAACCGGCTAATTGTTTGATTTATTGTAGAGACGAGGTCATGCTAAGTTGCCCAGACTGGTCTCGAACCCCTGGCCTCAGGCAATCCTCTCACCTTGGCCTCCCAAATTGCTGGGATTACAGGCACTTGCCACCTTGCTTGGCCTTGGTCTGTATTTTTAACAACAAAGTATCACCCTCCGATTTCTCTGAAATAAGAATATATGAAAACAAACAAAAAAAATTCAAATACAAATAGATATACTTGTGTACGTGCATGTGTGTGTGTGTGTGTGTGTGTGTGTGTGTGTGTGTGTGTGTGTGTGTGTAGTCCCTTCTATTTGGAGGAACAAACATGTGAGGCTAATTCATCTGGAACTGCAGACTGTGAAAGTGCTATTAGAATGAAAACTGCCCCCAGCTGCTGCTAAGAAGCTGTCATCAGTCAGCTTTTTGGTGCTTTTCCAAACTTAACTTGCTGGGCAGTGCAAAAGCAATGGGTGTTCTGTTTATGTTATAATTCTTGAGAGTTGAGAAAGTAGTAATTAGAGAGAAAACTATATAGTTCATGTTTGTACTGGAAGAAGTCCAGTTGACTATCTTGTTTGAATACCAGTCACTTTCCTTGACTTTTAAAAGCTCAGTTTTACTAGAAATTCTTGCTAGAAGTCAAGTTCATTAATAAAATAATAGTGCAGTTCTGTCTGATCTATTCCCTACAAGTTAATCCAGCTTATTTGATCTATTTGGTATAAACTTGCTTAAGGATACACCACTGACTTTAGAATAATTTTTGAAATTGTTTGACAAGTTGCAAAACCATAACTGCTTATTAAAAGACAATAAAAAATAGTCTTAGTTATAAAGTCAGGGCAGCACTATTTGTTGACAACAATACAATTGATGCCAGGGCATTTTGCAGTTTGCTGTAGAGAAAGAACAAAAGGTGCTGAAGATTTTTACTGGCAGGATAGAAAAGTGACCAAATTCTCCTACCTGAATAGAAATCTTCCAAATGATGCAAGAAAGCTGAAAATTAAATAAAATAATGCTTATGCATCTTTTAAATTTCTACTGGATAATCCATTTGGACTCATGATGTTCATTCCTAAGACTCTGAAAAGAAACTCTCTTAGCTCAGGAGGTTTTGGCAACTGGCTATGGCTTGTTCACTCTGATGATTACAGTTCTCTATCTGGGTATCTGGCTTGCTTTTTTCTTCCCCTGTAAGCTGCACACAATCCTTGTTTGGCTGGTTATGCTGGCCATAGGCACCGGCTGCTCCATTTCTTCTCTTTGTACTACCGCAAGTTGAAACCCAAAGGGCCCAATTACTGCAGATGCCTCTTTTCTCTAAAAGCAACATTAATGCCAAGATGCTAGATTCTGGTTACCAAGAATGGTACTTATATTTCTTTTGTTTACTTCTAAAATAAATCCTTTAAAACTGAGGGTGTGTTTGCTTTGGAAAAATATTTCATTGTTGTCTTTTGCCATGAAAATAACAAAATAAAAGCAAAGTTCTAAATGGGATTTTTCTTTTCTTGTTCTTTCTTTCTTTTCTTTTTTTTTTTTTTTTTGTCAGAGTCTCACTCTGTCAGCCAGGTTGGAGTGCAATCACAGCTCACCACACACAGCTTGACCTCCTGGACTCAGAAGATCCTTCCACCTCAGCCTCCCTAGTAGCTGGGACTAAAGATACTGCCCCCACTATGTTGCCAAGGCTAGTTTCAAACTCCTGGGCTCAAGCGGTCCTCCTACCTTAGCTTCACAAAGTGCTGAGATTACAAGCATGAGCTGCCACACTCAGTCCTAAAATGAATCCTGTAAAATGGAGGGTGCATTGGCTTTGGAAAAACATTTCACTGTTGTCTACTGCCATGAAAATAACAAAATGAAAGCAAAGTTCTAAATGGGATTTTTCTTTTTGTTGAATATCTAATATAACCCCGAAACATTTTAGCCTATATTATTTAGTTATATTTAATAACAGTGTTTTTCTAACTTTGCAAGGTCTGATTCTAATGAATATCTCACCCATGGAGGTCATTGTTGTACTTAGTGATGATTCAGAAGCCATAATAGAAAGGTATTCCTAGGCTGGGTGCGGTGGCTCAAGCCTGTAATTCCAGCACTTTGGGAGGCCGAGGCGAGAGGATTGCCTGAGCCCATGGGTTCAAGACCAGCCTGGGCAACTTGACGAGACCTCGTCTCTGTAATAAATCAAAAAATTAGCTGGGCGTGGTCACATGCATCTGTAGTTCCAGCTATTTGAAAGGTTAAGGTGGAAGGATCACCTGAACCCAGCATGTTGAAGCTGCAGTGGTCGTAAGCAGTGCGCCACTACACTCCAGCCTCAGCAACAAAGTGAGACTCTGACTCAAAAAAAAAAAAAAAAGAAAGAAAGGTATTCCTAAAGTACTACAACTATTATCATCTAAGGTAAAAGTTATTAACTAAATTCCTAAAGTACTACAGCTATTAACTAAGATGAAAGTTATTAACTAAAATTATTAAGACAAAAAATTTTTAGTTCCATTTTACTTCATCTCCTAGTTTTATTTCAACCCATTATTAAAGTCTACCCATATGTATCATGAATTACTCTTGACATAACTTGCAGCTAAATTAAATGCATCGGTTTTTTTACTTGAAAAATGGATAGATAATGAGCATAATTATTTTACGTAATTTAAAGCTATATATTTAGTTAACTTCAGACTATTGTAATGATTTAAAATGTGGGCTATGGAGTCCAAATGCCTGTGTTCAAATCTCGATCTTTTTTTCTACTTGTAGCTGTATGACCTCTGACTATTTAATCACTCAGTGCCTCAGCTTCTTCATCTGTAAAGTTCATATGAACAAAGGAGATAACACACGCAAAGTACTTGGCACAGAGTTAGGTAATCAATACACGTTAGCTCATATTATCAATATGAAGTGGACACAGCATGCTTTAAGTTACTTCCAATGTGTTGCATGATCTAGCATGCATTAGTTACTGACAGAAATGATGCTTGGCTTCGCTCTGCTAGACATGGCAAGTGCCCACACAAAGAGCCGAGTAAAGACCTATGTTATTGTGCATACCAAAAGACTTTTATGGATGGGTAAACCACATATACCCAGGTGGTCTGACAGAGAATGGCGATCCGAAATTTTATTTATTCTTACAATGTGCTTTCAAATTAGCTTAATTGTCTTGGGTTATTAGTACATAACAGATAATTTAGCACTCTTCTCTAATTGTATTTTTATGCACGTCTACATAAACAAGTTTTTAAAAATCGAAGGATCTAGAGTCATATTTTAAAATTTTTAAATAGTCCTCCACAGCCAGCTCAGATCTTTACTTTATAACAGACATTCACAAGGTATTATTCTCTGATTATAATATCAGAATTCTGTCTTATCCACAAAAACTTTTCAATATAAAGTATAATGAGAATATTTAATGGGATTATGTATTTATAATTTTGGTGTGCAAATGTCCTGAATATTAGAAATTAACTTTACAGAATAATGGTTAAATTTACAAAAAGTATATCATTTCAGAAAAATGAGCAATATATTTATGCTTGGTTAACTTTTTTTTTTTTTTTGAGTCAGAGTTTCACTGTCACCCAGGCTGGAGTGCAGTGGCACACTCACAGCCACCGCAGCCTTGATCTGCTGGGTTCAGGTAATCCTTCCGCCTCAGCCTTCCAAGTAGCTGGAAACACAGACACACACCACCATGCCCGGCTATGCTTGGTTAACTTAAAAGGTTATGTTAGGCTATCAGGATGTGGTAAGTGTTCAGGCAGATAAACATTTTCTCTCATAACAAAATCTTACAATATTAAAAAACAGACTCGTGGACTCAAATGAGACATTTCATAAAAGACAAAAAAAAAAAACAGAGCTAGAAATAATTATGTTAATCATCTCCACAGCACAGTAGAAAATTACTACTACTATCAACACCAGTAATTTTTGTAACACTTAACTTCCCGGTACTACACTAAACAATGTCTCGGACAGCCAGGCTCGGTGGCTCAGTCTGTAATCCCGTGCCTTTGGGAGGCTGAGGTGAGTGGATTGCCTAAGCCCGCGGGTTCAAGACCCGCCTGGGCAACTTGGTGAGACCTCATCTCTACAGTAAATCAAAATGAGCCAGGTGTGGTAGTGCACACCTGTAGTTCCAGCTACTTGGACGGCTGAGGCGGAAGGATTGCTGGAGCCCAGCAGGTCGAGGCTGCGGTGGCCGGGAGCGGCCACTGCATTCCAGTCTGGGCGACAGAGTGAGACTCCAACTCAAAAAACAAAACAAACAAACAAAAAAAAAACAACGTCTTGGGCAAGGCTTAGTGGCTCATGCACTTTGGGAGGCTGAGGTGGGAAGACTGCTTGAGTTCAGGAGTTCGAGACCAGCCTTGGCAACATAGGGAGACCTCATCTCCAAAAAATGTCAACAAAAATTAGACAGGCATGGTGGCACATGCCTGTAGTCCCAGTTTCTTGGGAAGCTGAGGTGGAAGAATCTTTTAAATCTGAGCCTAGGAGGTTGAGACTGCTGCTAGCCATGATCGTGCCACTGCACTCCAGCCTAGGTGACAGAGTAATACTCTGACTAAAAAATAAAAGAAAGTCTTTTACATCCAGTAATATTTATAGAAATAGATCCTGAACTGTAGTCCCAAGTGGCAGTAGTTTGAACACTGTGTTCTCAGCACTGTGCCAGATACTGTGGATGATGGAGAAGGATGTTAAATGTTCTTATCTTCCAAAGAGTTTACAATTTGATAGATAAGATACATTTATGGGCAGTTCAAACAGTGCATGATATGAGATAATACGTAAATCAAGTAGGTGCATTAAAGGAGTAGTGATTCATTTATACAAATCAAGATTGGTATATGAAATGGTTTTTAGTGGACTCATTAGCCTTTGGCTTATGAAAAATTAGGAAGGAGCCAGGCTCGGTGGTTCAGCCTGTAATTCCATGCCTTTGGGAGGCTGAGGTGAGTGGATTGCCTGAGCCTGTGGGTTCGAGACCCACCTGGGCAACTTGGCGAGACTTCATCTCTACAATAAATCAAAAATTAGCCGGGTGTGGTAGCGCATGCTTGTAGTTCCAGCTACTTGGAAGGCTGAGGCTGAAGGATCGCCGGAGCCCAGCGGGTCGAGGCTGCGGTGGCCGGGAGCGGCCACTGCACTCCAGTCTGGGCAACAGAATGAGACTCCTACTCAAAAAAAAAAAAAAAAAGAAAAGAAAAATTAGAAAGGAAGTAAAAGTTACTTTTGACATTTGTTCATCTCTCCTATGAGCTTTCTTTCCACTGTTGGTGGAACAGACAATTTCCCAGCCCCCTGAGGTTTTGGAATACTGCCTACTCCCCACTTCCCATTTATAAGAAAATTCCCAATAGTGTGTCTCTCACTGAATCTTAGTGCTTTTGTCTGGAACTTCAAAGCAAAATGGTGTCTAGATGGATTAGTGACTTGGACACTGACAATAATACCTTTATTTATGCCTCAATGGTCAATGCAATGAGTAAGTGATGACTTGGGATCACACCTGTACAAGTCTGCCTTCCTTGTAGTGTATAACCAATAAATGCTAAATGCTAAATGGTGGGTGATTCTGATGAGAAATTCTGTAAAAACTGTAGAAGAGGAAGATGAATGACCTTGTCGTGATTTGTTTTTGTTTTTGTTTTGAGTTGGAGTCTCACTCTGTCGCCCAGGCTGGAGTGCAGTGGCACACTCACGGCCACCGCAGCCTCAACCTGCTGGGTTCAGGTGAACCTTCTGCCTCAGCCCGCCAAGTAACTGGAACTACAGGTACACACCACCGCCCGGTTAATTTTTTGATTTACTGTAGAGATGAAGTTTTGCCAAGTTGCCCATGCTGGTCTTTAGCCCATGTATTCAGGCAATCCTCTCACCTCAGCCTCCCAAAGTGCTGGAATTATAGACATGAGCCACCACACCCGGCCTGGAAGGTCCACTTTCATTCCTCTCTCACGAAGTGGCACCATCATCCTAATTTCACAAAATAGAGCCAAGGAATCATTCTTAATGTGTCCCTTTAACCCCATCTTTCCAATTGAATTTCCCACCAAATTGTGCCAATCTGTTCTAAAAAATGTCTGTTGGAAGCACATTCACTCCTCTCTGTCTTCTTCTTCTTTTTTTTTTTTTTTTTTTTGAGTTGGAGTCTCACTTTGTCACCCAGGCTGGAGTGCAGTGGCATGCTCCCAGCCACTGCAGCCTCAACCTGCTGGGCTCCAGCAATCCTTCTGCCTCAGCCTTCCAAGTAGCTGGAACTACAGGCGTGTGCTACCACACCCAGTTAGTTTTGTTTTTTAATTTTATCGTAGAGATGAGGTCTCATCAAGTTGCCCTGGTGGGTCTCGAACCCGCAGGCTGAGGCAATCCTCTCGCCTCGGCCTCCCAAAGTGCTGGGATTATGGGCTGAGCCACCGAGCCCGGCCCTCTCTGTCTTCTTTATCACCCATAATGCAGTTGAACTTTTATGTTTATTTGTGAGAAAGTGTAGAGTCCTTTTCATTTTCTTCTGTCATATTCTATTGTGTGGCACATAGTTATTACTCAGTGAATAAATTAGTTAGAAGTTGCACTTGGGGAAAGGAGGAGGGCACTCCTCATCAACAAGGGTCCCTGCATAATGACCATTTGTATACCTAACTCTGAACTGTACCCCACATATTGAAAATTTAAAAAAAGTTGCACTTGATCTTGAATTCTTTGTATGCTTTGGACAGAAATGAGAAAAAAGATAGGAAATACAAAAATAGATAAGACAAAAGATAACAGAAATACTTGATTTGGCTTATTCACAGGCCAAAAGATTAAGACTTGACTAGAACTGAGGGTAGATTTGGAAAGTAAATGGGAACTAACTTTCCCTAGAAGGCATGGGGTCAGGTTACAGAACCAACAGAGTTTATACTTGCTCTGGTAAGAAAGTGGAAATTTTTGAACAAAATGCTAAGAAACTGAAAGTGGAAGTTAAATATGTGAGAGCTGAAACAAAATTGCCAGGATTAATTTAAATGTGATACGATGAAGACTTAGATTTGGGTAATGGTAGTATGGACCGCAAAAGAAAGGTCTGGAGAGACCAGAAAAAAATTTAAGAATAAGAAATTGGGCTATAGTAAATGAATATGTAATATAGATATAACTCTACTTCTTCCATTTTTTTTTTTTTGAGTTGGGGTCTCACTCTGTCGCCCAGACTGGAGTGCAGTGGCATGCTCCTGGCCACTGCAGCCTCGACCTGCTGGGCTCCAGTGATCCTTCTGCCTCAGCCTTCCAAGTAGCTGGAACTACAGGTGCACACTACCACATCCAGCTAATTTTTGATTTATTGTAGAGACGAGGTCTCACCAAGTTGCCTGGGTGGGTCTTGAACCCCTGGGCTCAGGCAATCCACTCACCTTGGCCTCCGGAAGTGCTGGGGTTACAGGCTGAGCCACCGAGCCCAGCCTCCTTCTGTATTTTTAATGAATCTCACTGTACTTTATTTTTTAAGAGACAGAATCTTACTATACTGCCCAGGCTGGAATACAGCAATGTGATCACAACTCACTGCATCCCTGAACTCCTGAACTCAAGTGTGCTGGGATTACAGATGCAAGCCTCACTGTACATATTTTTACTCCACAAAGAAAATTTCAGATCCACTTAATTTATAGTGCTTTTTAGTAATACCTCTGTATTACAGTAAATGAGATATGCAAAAAGTGGTCTAAACCAGGGTTTTTCAACCTCGGCACTATTGACATTTTGGATCAGCCAATTTTTTGTTATGAGAGGCTGTCCTGTACATTTTGGGATGTGTATCTCTGGTCTCTACCTGCTAGATGCCAGTAGCACTGCCTACCCAGTTGGGACAACCAAAAATGTGTCCAGTCATTGCCAGATGTCCCTTTATCCCTTGGGGGATGAAAAACAAAACTGACCCCATTTGAGAATCACTACTTAAAAACTATATAGTCCTGCCGGGCTACGTGGCTCAGCCTGTAATCCCGCGCCTTTGGGAGGCTGAGGTGAGTGGATTGCCTGAGCCCACGGGTTCGAGACCCACCTGGGCAACTTGGCAAGACCTCATCTCTACAATAAATCAAAATGAGCTGGGCGTGGTAGCACGTGCCTATAGTTTCAGCTACTTGGAAGGCTGAGGCGGAAGGATCACTGGAGCCTGTCAGGTCTAGGCTGCGGTGGCCGGGAGCGGCCACTGCACTCCAGTCTGGGCGACAGAGTGAGACTCCAACTCAAAAAAAAAATTAATTAATTAAAATCAAATAAAAACTATATAGTCCCATAAAGTGCACGGTATCCTCACTATAAATATTTACTATTATATTGCAAACACATTTTCATTTCACTTCAGAAAGGGACACTGTTGTTAAGGAAAATATATCTTATGTTCAATGTAAACATTATTTTAAAGGAAATTTAAAAATAAAGGAGTAAATCTTTAAATGTACTTACATTGAGTTCTAAAACTATTCCAAGGCAATCAATCAGCAATGACACAAGCGTGGCTACAGTAATGATAACAACTGTTACAACAATGTGGAAAACGGATGCAAGATTCCCACCAAAAAACACATTGGCAATTACCTGCCAAATAAACAGATTGTTTTGAGAGGGACATTTAGAGGCATGTAGGGTTTATAAGAGTTTTTCATGACAGCATTTAAGATTATATAAAACACTACCAATGAGGCAATTAATCAAATCTCAAGTCACTAGAAATGTTCTACTTTTTTCCAAAATATGTACACATAGGAACATATCAATAACAAGTATTTCTTTGTTGAACTATTAGTCGGTATATTATGGACTCACAGTATGGTGTACCAATGTTTGAATATATGTATTTCTCAAGTATAAGAGAGACTTTGGAAGGTCGACTTATCCTTCTTCCATGAGTCCAACAAGGCGACTACTAAAACAAACTACAGACGTCATTTAGATTATTTGGACTGCCTCTGAGGAATGAGCTATCTCATTTCCTTTCATAATACTGAATGGGAAGTGTAATATCTTTTACTAGCAGGAAATTAATTCTATATGAACTCAATCTTATGTTTTACAATTTAAGTCCAGTTCATTTTGCCTTTCCTCAACAAAAATGAAAAGTTCATAAACATTTTCCATTGATACTCAGATCAGGAAATCAATCAGGTTACCTTCTTAATGTGTTTCACACTCTGATATGGTTTTCAAGGATAAAATGTCAAGGAGATGATTATTAGTCTCAGGAATCAATAATTGGAGCTGTACAACCAATCCAAGGAAACAAGTAGAGATCAATTTTTGACAGGATAAAAAAGATCAAAGAGAATTTTGACCTAGAAGGAGCTTTAGCTATCTAGATCTGCCTCCCTTTGAGTAATCTTCTTCAGAGTATTCCTGAAATGTGCTTGACCTACCTTGGTTTGAGGTGGGGTTTGAAACATGAAAAGGATGTGGAGCTGAATTACAGGGTGAGGCAACAGTGTGAAAAAGAGCAAAGAGAGCCGGGCTCAGTGGCTTAGCCTGTAATCCCGCGCCTTTGGGAGACTGAGGCGAGTGGATTGCCTGCGCCTGCGGGTTTGAGACCCGCCTGGGCAGCGAGACCTCATCTCTACAATAAATCAAAAAA
>NW_007248430.1:101870-104532 GCF_000164805.1 Carlito syrichta
AACTCAAAAAAAAAAAAAAGAGCAAAGAGGTGAGAACAGGAAAAAAATCTATGCAGGACAAGGAAGAGGCAGTCTGAGTCAAATGGTGCAAAAGAACAGTGAAACAAGAGTTGGAAATGGTAAGGGGGGTCAGATGCTGGGGCAACATAAAGAATCCAGCTCTCTGAGCTGTATTGCCGAGATATGTAACATTCCCCATAGAACAGATACTGCTCGGACTCTGCTAATAACTTAATAGTGATATGAATAGCCAACTGATTACAATTTGTAATGCCTTTCCAAATACTATCTTATTTAAAAGTCATTCTTCTAAAAATTTATTTATATTTAATTTTATTTTTATTTTTTTTGAGTTGGAGTCTCACTCTGTCACCCAGGCTGGAGTTCAGTGGCATGCTCACGGCTACTGCAGCCTCGACCTGCTGGGCTCACCTCAGCTTTACAAGTGGCCAGAACTACAGGCATGTGCTTCCATGCCCAGCTAATTTTTTTATTTATTGTAGAGACAAGGTCTCCCCAAGTTGCCTAGGCTGGTCTCGAACCCATGGGCTCAGGCAGTTCACTCACCTCGTGAATAATCCTCCCAAAGTGCTAGGATTACAGGCTGAGCCACCGAGCCCGGCCTTAATTTTTTAAAATTTTTTTATTGACAAGGTCTCCTTGTGTGGCCCAGACTGGTCTCGAATTCCTGGGCTCAAGCAATCCTCTCTTCTCAGCCTCCAAAGTGTTGGGATTATAGGCGTGAGCCACCACACCCGACCTAAAATCCATTCTTGCAGATGCCTCAGTGATATAATTGAGAGGGTGAAAAATCACTTATTTGAAGCAGTCTCGTGACAGATATTTATTAAGAGTAGATAGCCTTGGCTGGGCATGGTGACTAACACCTGTAATCCCAGCACTTTGGGAGGCAGAGGTGAGAGGACTGCCTGAGCCCAGGGTATCGAGACCAGCCTGGACAACTTGGTGAGACCTGTCTCTGTAATATATAAAAAAAAATTAGCCGAGCGTGGTAGCATGAACTTGTAGTTCTGGCTACTTGGAAGGCTAAGGTGGAAGGATTGCCTGAGCCCAGTAGGTCGAGGCTGTAGTGGCCATAGGCATGCCACTGCACTCCAGCTTGAGTGACAGGGTGAGACTCCAACTCAAAAATAAATAAATAAAGAGTAGCCGGGCTCGGTGGCTCAGCCTGTAATCATGCGCCTTTGGGAGGCTGAGGTGAGTGGATTGCCTGAGCCCGCGGGTTCGAGACCCGCCTGGGCAGCGAGACCTCATCTCTACAATAAATCAAAAAATCAGCCGGGCGTGGTAGCGCACGCCTGTAATTCCAGCTACTTGGAAGGCTGAGGCGGAAGGATTGCCGGAGCCCAGCAGGTCGAGGCTGCGGTGGCAGGGAGCGGCCACTGCACTCCAGTCTGGGCGACAGAGTGAGACTCCAACTCAAAAAAAAAAAAAAAAATTAAAGAAAGAAAGAAAGAATAGATAGCCTACGTGACACCACCCTTCTATGTGACTGGTTACTTTACCTATGAATAGAAATGGTTTTGATTATGCTATGTCAACTGTATGTTTGTGTGTTGTGAGTGTGTGGAAAGAAGAGAAACGAAGTGAATAGGAAAAGTATATACAACAATCCTCTGCTGTATGTTTGCTATCATGGCAGAGATCTTGATTTAGTTCTGTCTTCCTGTCACGGCAGCTAGAAAGGAAACTCAAGTTGAAGCACTAAAGAGAGAAGTTGTGCAGGTGAAGTGACTCAGACTGTCCCCAGGCAGTTTACCAGAAACCACGTGAGAATGTACCATCTGTTCTTGCTGATCTAGAGATCAGATTTGAACCTAAAGTACTGGGCAGAAGCTAAAATAATACCATTTCCTGCTTCTAACAATAGTTGGCAAATTTTTAAAAGACTCTTCAATTAAAAAAAAAAATTAGTTCAGTCTACTTCTCCCTTACAAACAAGGTAGGGAATTAGCTTGTGAATGGTACATTTGTGAGCTAGCAAAAGTACTAATTATAAAGGATGCACATAGCCCTGAATATTTTCCTCTTCTGTTTCCCTGTGCAGTCAGTTCTTTATCCCCAGGACTGGCTTAAGGTAAGCTCTGGATGGCCTCAAGAAGCCTGCTGATTACCTAGTGTATTGAAAGCTCTGTAGACAGTTCGCTTCACACATTACACTCATTCACACGGTGTCCTGTGTAAACAGCCTCTAGGAGTAGATCCTTAGACTAAGTCCTTTTCAGTGGGATTCCTGAAAGAGCCACTGTGAATCATGTTTTACTGTTAACTGTACAGTGGATTTTACCTGACAGGATAAGGGATTCCTGGCAGGCCATGTTATCCAATTTTACACCAGAAGAATTAATTCTCTTTCAGCTAATCTTTCTCCACAAATCCAGGTGGACTAAATAACATAATTTAGAACTGGTTTTTCAAAATAAAATATATTTATATAGAAATAATATACTATATATTTATATTATTGTGTTGTGTATAGATATAAATATACTTATACAAATATATAAATAAAATATATCTGTAAAGCCAGAGGTTTAAGTCAAATTTTGGTTCACCATGGAATATAAGGGTTTTTTTGTTTTTGAGTTGAAGTCTCACTCTGTCGCCCAGACTGGAGTGCAGTGGCCGCTCCTGGTCACCG
>NW_007248430.1:105013-121946 GCF_000164805.1 Carlito syrichta
AAAAAGCCACGCTTGGTAGTGCGTGTCTCTAGTTCCAGCTACTTGAAAGGCTTAGGTGGATGGATCGCCGGAGCACAGAAGGTCGACACTGGGGTGGCTGTGAGCGTGCTACTGTACTCCAGCCTGGGCGACTGAGTGAGACTCCAACTCAAAAAACAAACAAACAACAAAACCCATTAGAATCTGGCCTACAGTGCCTTTAACACATGTTGACTTACAAAACATCTTAGCAAAAAGATAATTTTGTAAATACGTTTTGAACTTTGATACTAAATTTATTTGTACAAATGCTTTAAAAACAACACCAACCACCTTAGTTTGGCTGTTACTAAAGGCTGACATTCACTTTGGAATGTAGTTGTATAAATATTTGTGCTCATGGTTATATGAAAACTTAATTTTCAAATCCAATTCTTTTGAAAAAGTTATCTTGTAAATATCAGAATATAAATTAATTTTTAAACCTCAACATATTAAATTTGAAGAAGAAAATGTTATAAATTATGACACCTGTCATGTGCTTGGAAATTTGCCAAATCACATTATTAATAAATCTTCCTAAATTAAATGTAGAAGAGATGTCACCTGGGTAAAGTGTTGGGAAGGAACTGTGCTTACCTCTCTCGTCACAAAGCATTCCATTGGGTATGTCAAAATGACAGTGACGCCATAACAAAATCTTCCAAATGTTACCAGGTCATCATTTCTGCAATAATTTTCAAATAGGTCTCCTAGAGAATCATATAAAATAAATGTATTTACTAGATACTGGATATTTGAGATAATTATCTAATAAATGAAATAGCATATATTTATTCTAGTCAAATATCTCCTAACAGACCGCATACACAAGGGTGATCCCATAAGATTATAATGCTGTATTTTTACTGTATGTTTTCTATGCTTGGATACACAAATACTTACTGTTGTGTTACAATTACCTACAGTATTCAGTATGGTATCAAGCTGTACAGGTACAAGCCTAGGAGCAACAGGCTATACCACACAGCCTAGGTGTGTTGTAGGCAAGGCCATCCAGGTTTGTGTAAGGACACTCTATGATTTTCACACAATGACAAAATCGCTTAAGGATGCACTTCTCAGGACATAGCCTTGTCATTAAGTGACGCATGACCATATATAAGTGAATCTCTATCATAAACTTCATTTAATTAAAAAAAATAGACTACTGGGTCTAAATATAAGTTTTTGCATTCAATACCTATGTAGTTACTCACTGATTTTAAGCCAGTACAAGCTTCACTTGAAGATTAAATCCATCACTAATAATTTTTCTCCTACTCTCATTGTTTGTTTTTGGTAGATTTGCTTCAAATTTGTATCAACTTCTGAAAAATACTTTATCCATTGTTTTCTCACATCAGAATCAACTCCCTAAATTCTTGTTCATTGGCTTTGTAAACTTGCTTCTGGTCTTTGTTTCTGGTGAATAAGTGACTTTATTATTTTTTTTAAATGTCTGTTAAAATAAACAAATTTCCTTTTGAAATGCTATTCTTAGATCAAGAACAATCCTGAAAGGAAGAGTAGATCAGTACATCTGGGGAGCTGAATTTCCTGTATATCATGCTATAGGGTTTAATCACAAACTTGGGGTCACAGCAAGGAATTCCAAACATACATTGTCTTTCCTGGCATCTAATAAGGCCAAATGTAATGGCACTGATTCAAACTGTGGAAATATGGCTATTTTCCAGAAAAAATCATTAAATTTAATCCATTCCAAACTAAATGATGGACCATACATTCCTTGAAATAAATCTTATTTAGAGACATTATTTCTCAACTATCTATGAAGAAATACAGGGATTTAATTAGGGGATTGAAGTTGTGTCAGCAGAAAATATTTACTAATGTTAAAACCGAATATGTGGTTTTAACATGCTTAAATTTGAATATTATTATTCATTATTAACATACTTAAATTTAACATGCTTAAATTTGAATATGTGAATATAACATGCTTAAATTTGAAAATTATGGCCACCTTTTAAAAAATTAAAACTGTTGATAGGAGTGTAAACTAGTACAACCTCTGTGGAAAACAGTGTGGTGACTCCTAAAAGAACTAGAAACTGACCTTCCATATGACTTAGCAATCCCCCTTCTGGGAATATACCCACAGGAATGCAAATCATTCTACAAAAAAGATACCTGAGCACATATGACTCTTCTCCACTCCCCCATCAACTAGAACAAAAACACATTACTTTATATGTCCCTTTTGGGCAGAAGGGGATTAAATCACTAAGCAGAGATGGCAGAGACCTGTGTCAAGGTTGATTGTAAAGATTCTGGCACTCTGAGAAAAAAGAACTGAAGCTTCCTGTTCATTAACCTCCTTTAAGAAATGGGCCCTGGGCCAGGCTCAGTGGCTCAGGCTGTAATCCCAGCACTTTGGGATGCTGAGGTGAGTGCATTGCCTGAGCCTGTGGGTTCAAGACCAGCCTGGGCTACTTGGCAAGACATCTTCTCTACAACAAATAAAAATTATTCTGGTGTGGTAGCGCGTGCCTGTAGTTCCTGCTACTTGGAAGGATCACTGGAGCCCAGTGACGCTGGGGTGGCTGTGAGTGTACCACTGCGCTCCAGCCTGGGTCACAGAGTGAGATGCAGGAAGGAAGGAAGGAAGGAAGGAAGGAAGGAAGGAAAGAAGGAAAGAAGGAAGGGGAAGAAAGGGAAGAAAGGGAAGGAAAGGAAGGAAGGAAGGAAGGAAGGAAGAAAGAAAGAAATGGGCCCTGCATTTTTCCAAAAGTCACTGGGAATATCAAGAATAATCCAGAGTTCCCACTGTCTCACAGCTGAAATTTGTCTACTAAAAGGGGTAAGACAAGAATCGTGCAGTTTGCAGATATAAGATGAGATTTGCATAAGGAGAAATGACCTGGGGAAACAATGCTAGCTTATGCCAGCCTGCATCTAAGTGTATTTTAGGGAATTATAGCTAGGGGGAAAAACAACCACAACATCAAACACCTGTCAGCTTTGTTTAATCAAGATTTAATTATATCTGAGCAATTACCACTGATAAAAACACTAGGAAAGTGTGACTAACAAAAAAGGTTTATGACTTACAGAAAAGACATTTAAAAACCAAAATTCTGACCGGTGCCCACAGGTCATTTGTCTTGGCAAACTATAGCATTAGTGAAACATGGCAATGTTTTGGAACACCATACCTACGAGGACGTCAAGGTCACTTTGTTACTGCACTCTAATGGCACATGCGTGTATTATATTTTTGACTTCTTTGGAATTAGTTATTATTTTTTGAAGTCATCTTTCTTCATTTCCTAAAAAATATCTGCCTATAATTATAGTGATGTGTCACCCCTATTCAAAACAAGGCAGGCCAGGCTCAGTGGCTCAGTCAGTAATCCCAGCACTTTGGGAGGCTGAGGCAAGAGGAATGCCTGAGCCTGAGGGTTCAAGACCAGCCCAGGCAACTTGGTGAGACCTCATCTATAAAATTAAAAAAAAAAAAATCAGCTGGTTGAGGTAGTGCAGGCCTGTAATTCCGGCTACTTGGAAAGCTGAGGCGAAAGGATCGCTGGAGCCCAGTAGGTCGATGCTGGGGTGGCCGTGAGCGTGCCACTGCACTGCCACCTGGGTGACCGAGTGAGATTCCAACTCAAAAACAAAACTAAATTCAACTAAACAAGGCAGCCATCCTCCCAAGAGCACCCTAGTATCTTCAGAAAACTAAGCTAAGAGGAGCTGGAAGCTAAAGGGCAGCTTTAGTGGGTTATGCTTGACCAAAATGGAGGAGACAGAAAGAGAATGGAAAGAGAATGACTTGGGAGTCAGAAGACTTGTTTTCTAGTTTGTCACCAGCCAGCAAAGGCAAGTTACTTCACTTTGTGTTTTAATCAGGGGGTAAAACTAGTTATACCACTTCTCTTCAAAGGGTTGCTTGAAGGTCAGTGAGATAACAGACCTGCAAGAGCTGTGAAATATATGAATCACAGCAGTGAGCCTGCTGTTGGGTTGGCCAGAACATTACACTACATAGGTGATTGAATGTAAGGGTCAAAGGAAGTAGAAAAAAGGACCACTCAGTGGCTAGGACAGGGTAAATTCAAGACAAGAGAAGTAACTTTAAAGGGAGAGAGGGAAAGATGATGTTTTGTGATTAAGGCAAGAATGGGACAACTTGAGTAGAAAAGTCCTACAGGCAACTGGATGGAGCTAAAGAAAAATCTGAACTAGAATTAAAACAGTGAAATGTCCAGAGAATTTGTTGAGAAGAAAAACAAGCAAGGTGACTGAGCCAGTTATCTGAGTGGGGCGGGACAGGGGTGGAGTAGGGAATTAGAAAGAGCAAAGACAGAGAAAAGAAAAGAAAAAAAAAAGAATTAACAGAGAGAAAGAAAAACAATGATAATATAGTAGTGCTCCTTTTTTTCCCTTTGGATTATATATATATTTTTAATTTTTAATTTTGAAGATGTGGGGTACAATTTAGGGTTAGGTATACAAATGCTCATTATGCAGGTACCCTTGATGAGTGCTCTTTCCTCCATGGGAGGAAACCCTGAGCAAAGCAAGGAAGTTCAGTATCACTAAGTGATTCAGAGAGATTCAGGAGAATCAGAACCAAGAAGGTTATTCACTTTGATGACTAAGAGGCCATCGGTAACCTTGACAATGAAGCTGCAGTGGATTAGTTGGGAGGAAAGCCAGCATTCATGTGCTTGGAAGTGGAAGCATGGAAGGAGCGTATGGACTACAGAATTAAGTTTAGCAGTTAAACCAGGCACGGTGGCTCACACCCATAATCCCAGCACTTAGGGAGGCAGAGGCGAGAGGATTGCCTGAGCCCATGGGTTTGAGACCAGCCTGGGGAACTTGGTGAGACCTCGTTTCTATAATAAATCAAAAAATTAGCTGAGGGTGGTGGCCTGTAGTCCCAGCTACTTGGGAGACTGAGGTGGAAGGATTGCCTGAGTCCAGCAGGTTGAGGTTGTGGTAGTGGTGATCATGCCAGTGCACTCCAGTCTGGGTGACAGAGTGAGATTCCAACTCAAAAAAAAAAAAAAAAAAGTTTAGCAGTTAAGAAGGAAACAATTAGAAACAGAGACAGCAGAGAGGCAGGAGGGCAGAGGAGAGAATGGGCAGAAAAGAGTGATCCTTTGAAACAGAACACTGCGTTTATGTGTAGTAATCCACATGAACAGAAAAAGCTGATATGACTGAATCTTTCATCTCACCTTGAGTGAAGCCAGTAAATGTCAAGTATCCACATGTAGCAAAAAGCATACAGATAAATACAGAAACCACGATGGACATATGGATGACGCGGGACCACTTAGCTACTGTGGGTTCTTTTAAAGAACTGTAAACTAAGAAGGAGTTGTGGTGGCAAATAAATGCTGCAATGTAAAAAAAAAAAAAAGAAAGAAGAAAGAAAAGCATTATTAAAGTAAACATCAGGGCATCGGGATTTTTTTTTCTTAGTTCTGAAAACTAAGAAATGTGTGCTACTTTAGATGCCAATGAACCGAAATTTAAATATACCAATTTATTATGTATGACAAAATAATGTTTTCTGGCCAGGCAGGAAGATCGCTTGAGACCAGGATTTTGAAACTAGCCTAAGCAACATAGCAAGACCCTATTTCTACATAAAACAAAACAACAATATTTAGCTGTGCATAGTGGCTCATGCCTGTGGTCCTAACTACTTGGGAGGGTGAGGCAGGAGGATCACAAGCCCAGGAGTTCAAGGTTATAGTGAGCTATGATTGTACCACTACACTCCAGCCTGAGTGACAGAGCAGAAACTGTCTCCTAAATTAAAAAAAATAATAATAATTTTTCTAATAGCTCTAGAAATGAGAAAGTTCATTCACTTCAGGCTTGTACATGGTCTCTTCATGTCAGTCGATATACACCAGGCCAATCCAACCTTCTCTCCCATTTTCCTTTTCCTAGTGAACCACTCATCTTAAGGAAAATCAAAACAGGCCAAGCACTGTGGCTCAAGCCTGTAACTCCAGCACTTTGGGAGGTCAAGGCAAGAAGACTGCCCGAGTCCAGGGGTTCGAGACTAGCCTAGGTAACTTGGCAAGACCTTATCTCTACAATAAATAAAAAAATTAGCCAGGTGTGGTAGCATGCGCCTGTAGTTCCAGCTACTTAAAAGGCTGAAGTGGAAGAATCGCCAGAATCCAGCAGGTCGACACTGGGGTGGCCGTGAGCGTGCCACTGCACTGCAGCCTGGGCGACAGAGTGAGATTCCAACTCAAAAAAAAAAAAAAAAAAATCTAAACAGCACCATAATTTTCAGTCCATGGCTTCCTTTGCCATCTGAAATATAACAGAGTAACTTTAGACATCTGGGCAATTCATAATACTTTGTGTACAAGGATTTGAAGAAGTCTGTAACACTAACACTTGCTAGACTTCCAAGTTAAGAAACAAGATGACTATAATGAGTTTTCTGCACGAGAAATAGATTTCTCCAAATTAAAGCAAATTTTAGTGATGGGTGAGAAAAGTTTGAACCTAATTTTATATTGGCACCAACTCGATCGCATGCTGCTAATGGGAAGTCCTACAACTTAGGACATCTGCTATCCCGACATAAATATGAAACACAGCACTTTTTCATTGAACAGACAACTCGATATCAAGAAAGGGCCTTTGAAACCATGTACTCACCAAAAGACATGACCCCAACAGCCTGAATGGCATTGGGCTTTGCAAATACCCAGGCATCTTCTGTTTTTGGACTAGAAGAGAAATCAGTTAACTTGATCAATTATTAAGTAAATTCAAGTATGAGTATTTCAGAGAATAAGAAATGGTGTCACAAATATAAATTGTATATCTTTAAGCCAGAAATTAATAAGGGGACCCCATTAATCCTATTTAATCATGAATACATTTTCCTGGAACATCAGTGTTATCTCTTAATCCCAATCCTCTGAAATGCATGTCAAGTACTTAGACAGATTTTCTTTTTGCATATGTCAAAATATTTATTTTTGACCATGTAATTTTTTCAATTTGTTTATTTGCTCATCAACATAAAAACAAACATCAGCTATGCACTCACTAGTTGAGATATTCATCGAGGGAGATATAAAAATGTCTAATTACTGCTTTTTATTTCCCTCTTATTTTTCCAGGCTCAGCCTACCCAGGGAAAATGTAGTCCACATACAGTTTGCTGAGGTAGGTAGACATAAACTAATACTAATTGAGGGTATACTGATAGTGTTCAGGGAACTCTGCTGTGTTATCTCATTTAATTTGCACAACATTGAATTTTTATTATCATCATTTAACACATGAGGAAAGTCAAGCTCTGGATGGTGATATAATTTGCTGAGCATCCACAGATGATATGTGAAGAAGTTGAGATGTATCTTCTTGGTCTGTTCATTATAATAACTCTTGCATGCTGAATAGTCTGTCAGTGGCCTCAAATTCTCACCCGTGGATACACTCCTCAAAGGAGTTTTGTAAGTATATGCACTTTAAATAGTTTGAAACAGCCTACAATCCAGTGTAGTTAAAACATTTGACACTGGATTGATCTACCTGGTCAACATACCTTAAGTAACAACAATGAACAGCACAGGCTCCAAGATCAGACAGCCTGTGTTGTTCTGACCTTCTCTATTTATTAGCTGTGTAATTTTAGGCAAGTTACTAGACTTTCCTGTGCTTCTATTTTAACATCTATAAAATGGAGATAATAGTAGTATCTAATTCACTGAGTTATTGTGTAGATTCAATGAGATGAAATATGTAAAACTTCTGGAAGAGAGTTTATCACAGTATATGTTCAATAACAGTCATTTTCTCATCATTATATATTAATACTGTTATTGTCCACTGTTATTTAATAGAACATAGCAAAAAGTCTGAACGTATAGCTAACTTCCCTGTAAAGGAAAGGCTCAAACAAGACTCAAAAGAATGCGCAAAGAAGGAATAGAGGTGGGATCCTAGGAAGCATAAGGGCGGCCAGCCTTGGTGGCACACACCTGTAATCCCAGCACTTTGGGAGGTGGAGGGGAGAGCATTGCCTGAGCCGACAGGTTCCAGACCAGCCTGGTCAACATGGCAAGACTTCATCTCTACAATAAATCAAAAAATTAGCTGGGTGTGGTAGCACGCGCTTGCAGTTCCATTTACTTGGAAGGCTGAAGTGAACGGATGGCTGGAGCCCAGCAGGTTGAGGCTGCGGTGGCCGGGAGCGTGCCACTGCACTCCAGTCTGGGCGACAGAGTGTGACTCCAAGTCAAGAAAAAAGAAAGCATAAGGGGACTCGGTGTTAAATGAAAAAGAGGAATTCTGAAGAGGAACACCCACCTGTTTCATCAATTTGTTATTCGTTCTCTATGTAAAGAGGGCTCACGAAAAAACCCTGTTTGCCTTGCCAAAGTTTGTGGGGCTTATGCATTATATCATCTTTCTTTCCATACACGAAACGAGCAGTTAAAGATACAAAGGAACTTTACAGACAGGCTGGCCTGCCAGGGAGGCCACAGATTGCTACATTTGCACCAAGTTTGGGCTTTTGGAGTGGGAGCTGCTGCCACCTGCTGCCTCCACGACTCTAACTGCAGTCAACATTAAAACAGTAGCTAATCTATTGGATTCCAATGTTAATGCAGAAAAATACACACGTGTACAAGATCCTTAGAAAGTGATACGAATCAGGCAGCACTAACAGTAGTAGAAACTTGAAGATTCTCGAACTTTTGTCATATGCTTTAAATGATAACGCTTTCCCTGTTAGGGTTTTTGCACGTGAAAAATTTCACCTCCTCCTCCCCAGTACAGACAGCAGTGGTGTCCTACTTTTGAAATCTTATATTAGTATAATGAAAATGTTGGAGTTTGATTTTCATTTTTTCCTTCCATTTAAGTTTTTAAGTTTTTTTCCCCCTGGTCCATATGGTTCCTTGAGTATATTCTTGGAGTGTGAAACAATACCTAAAGATAATTTTGGATTTTCTCTGTTCATCTTAGTGATGATGATTTTATAAGATGGAAAGTGCCAAAAAAGATGTCACAGATAGGAAAATGCATATGTCCAAATCTAGAGAAAGAGAAAGGAACAGATATTGAGTACAGCTTTCCAATCATTTATAAAATAGCCTAGGATTGAGTTCCAGAAACAACCAGTTGTATAAGAAAAAAAAGTCAGAGAAAGTTAATGGGTATATTTAATGAGATTGCCAAGACCCTGATGCCTGGCCTGGATGAAAAAATGAAGTTACAGACCTTCTGTCTTTAAACTATAAATGCTGTTATATAAAATGAAATATTATCAAATGCTGTCAAGCAATTTATAACATTAAAAAATTGTTCATTCAACAGATGCAAAGGTAGCTAAATATCAAAATATTAATAAATATTAATGTAATCAATCTCTAGTAACATCCACTAAATTAGATAGATATTAGTATAGTTTACCACATTAATAGATTAATGGAGAAAAAAGCTTATGATCATTTCAAACTACATAGAAAAGCATGCAATTCAGTATTTATTTTGATAAACATGCTAAACAAACTAATAATAAAAGAGAACTTCCTTAACCTGATAAGTAATGTCTACCAAAATCTATAGCAAATGATATTTTTTAAAGTGAAAAGTTAGAAATATTACAATTAAAGAATAAAATCAGATAAAATGTTCAATATCATTGCTTCCAGAATATGCTATTGAAATTCCTAGCTAATTCAATAACTAAGATGTATAATCATTGGAAAAGGGAAAGTCATTTATAAACAATTTAATTATGTACATAAAAAATTCAGGGAGGCCGGACTTGGTGGCTCAGCCTGTTATCCCAGCTCTTTGGGAAGCCGAGGTGACTGGATTGCCTGAGCCCGCAGGTTCGAGACCCACCTGGGCAACTTGGCGAGACCTCATCGCTACAATAAATCAAAAATTAGCCGGGCGTGGTAGCACGCGCCTGTAGTTCCAGCTACTTGGAAAGCTGAGGTGGAAGGATCGCTGGAGCCCAGCAGGTCGAGGTTGCAGTGGCTGGGAGCGGCCACTGCACTCCAGTCTGAGTGACAGAGTGAGACTCTAACTCAAAAAAAAAAAAAAAAATTCAAGGAAATCTACTGACAAACTATTGGAATTAATAAGTGTAGTCAGCAAGGTTACTGACTACATGTTCAATACACAAAAGTATCAATAGGGTTGATTTACACAAATAATAGTGAATTATAATGTTCCTTAAACGGTAGTGACAACAAAACACTAAATACGCCTGGTGCTATGGATCATGCCTATAATCCCAGCAATTTTGGAGGCTGAGGTGAGAGGATTGCCTGAGCCCTCTGGTTCGAGACCAGCCTGGGCAACTTGGTGAGACCTCATCTCTATAATAAATTAAAAAAAAAAATAGTCGGGCATGATGGCACGTGCCTGTAGTTCCAGCTACTTGGGAGGCTGAGGCTGAAGGATCGCCTGAGCCCAGCCAGTTGAGGCTGCGGTGGCCAGGAACGTGCCAGTGCCCTCCAGCTTGGGTGACAGAGTGAGACTGCAACTCAAAAATAAATAAAACACACACACACACACACACACACACACACCCCAAAAAACCAAAAGCACTAAATACTTTAAAAGAGGTGCATGATCATAATGTCATGTTATATTTTTATTGGAAGACATAAATAATTGGAAAAATATACTATGTCCACATACATGAATGAGAAGACTCAATATTATGTAAAACCAATTCCTCTCAGTTAATTTTTAAATTCAAATAATAAAATGCAACACTGAAGAAGAAAACAATTTTTAAAATTCAAAAAACCAAAAATCAGTTTAAGATAGATAATAGATAGATAGACAATAGATAAACAATAAAATCAATGAAAAATAAACACACAAACATTTGTATCATAAAATAATTCTTACACAAAGTTAAAAATATAAAGATAAGTTAAAGACTGGAAGATAAGATTGGTCATACATATGCAGTGAATCCTCCGTACGTGGGAAAGATTTGTTCCAGGATCCTCCCCTTCGATAACAAAATCCACAGATCTCAAGTCCCTGATATAAAATAGTGTGCTATTTACACATAAGTTAAGCATATCTTTTCATTCAAAAAAATATATATGCCTGTAATCCCGTGCCTTTGGAAGGCTGAGGTGAGTGGATTGCCTGAGCCCGCGGGTTCGAGACCCGCCTGGGCAGGCGACACCTCATCTCTACAATAAATCAAAAAATCAGCCGGGCATGGTAGTGCGTGCCTGTAATTTCGGCTACTCGGAAGGCTGAGGCGGAAGGATCACTGGAGCCCAGCAGGTCGAGGCTGCAGTGGCTGGGAGCGGCCACTGCACTCCAGTCTGGGCAATAGAATGAGACTCCAACTCAAAAAAAAAACCAAAAACAACAACAACAACAACAACAAAAATATATATATATGAAAAAAAATATATATATATATTTGAATTGAAGTCTTACTCTGTCACCCAGGCTGAAGTACAATGGCATGGTCACGGCCACTGCAGCCCTGACCTGCTGGGCTCAGGTGATCCTTCCAAGTAGCTGGAACTACAGGCAAGTGCCACCATGCTCGGCTAGTTTTTTGATTTATTGTAGAGATGAGGTTTCATAAAGTTGCCCAGGCTGATCTCGAACTCCTGAACTCAGGCAATCCTCTCATCTCAGCCTCCCAAAGTGCTGGTATTACAGGCTTGAGCCACTGGCTCCAAACCTACTTTTTAACCTCGAATTTCCATAAGTATTCTATAACTGAAACTAAATTCTTCTTGTTTTCTAGTCACTTATTCAATTCATTCAACTTTCAACAAGTATTTGTTTACCAATGTGTGAAAAATCCCTGTTATAATCACGGGCGGGGCGGGGTATTGCAGAGAAAAAGGCAAACAAAAGATGTCAACTATTTAGTGTACATTCTATATAACAGTACTTTCTCTGATGATGGAAATGTTCTATATTTGTGCTGTTCAATATGGTTGCCACTATCCACATGTGATTATTATTTGAAATTATGGCTAGTATGACTAAGAAATTAATGTTCAATTTTATTCAATTTTATCTCATTTAAATTTAAGTAGCCACAAGTGGCTAGTAGCTACTGTCTTAGACAACACAGATATAAAAGGAAACATGTAGGTAATTCTAGTTTCAGGAAAACTAATTTTTTTTTTGAGTTAGAGTCTCACTCTATCGCCCAGACTGGAGTGCAGTGGCCGCGCCCGGCCATCGCAGCCTCGACTTGCTGGGCTCCGGCGATCCTTCCGTCTCAGCCTTCCAAGTAGCTGAAACTACAGGCGCGCGCTACCATACCCGGCTAATTTTTGATTTATTGTAGAGATGAGGTCTCGCCAAGTTGCCCAGGCGGGTCTCGAACCTGCGGGCTCAGGCAATCCACTCACCTGAGCCTCCCAAGGAGCGGGATTACAGGCTGAGCCACCGAGCCCGGCTCTAATTATCTTTTAATGGCCTAAAAGAGTAAAAAAATTACCTAAAGAGGTTAAATTTTTTCTGTAATGTAGTTTATGCCTTAAATTTTAGTATACTATTTACCACTTGAACTTTCTAGAAGCAAGTAGAAGGATGAAGGAGCTGGGTATAATTATAGACAAGAAGTATACTTTGTTAATTTATAAACATGGATATTTTAGAATTTGCAAAAAACAAACTGTGAGAAATAAATTTAAACTGTCATTATGAATAGAGACATATGGGAAAAGACATGGTACATTGTGGTAGTATTTAAATACTATAATAATCAAATAAAATTAAATATTTTTATAAATGGATTAAATTATAGAATAAGTGCTTTACTATTTATTTATTTACTTATTTTTCAGAGTCATTTTTAACAGAAAATGGATTTCAAATAATTATCCAAGGTCGGGTGTGGTGGCTTAAGTCTGTAATCACAGAACTCTGGAAGGCCAAGGCAGGAGGATGACTTAAGCCCAGGAGTTCAAGACCAACGTGGGCAACACAGTGAGACCTCATCTCTACAGAAAATAAAATTATCTAGGCATAGGGCCACGTGCCTATAGTCCAAGCTATTTGGGAGGCTGAGGCGGAAGAATTGCTTGAGCCCAGGAAGTCTAGGCTGCAGAGAGCCGTGACTGTACCACTGCACTCCAGCCTGGGCGACAGAGTGAGACCCCAGTTGAATCAATCATCAATCAATGTTCAAATTCAAAGCTAATAATTAACATACAAGTCTTCAAAAGTTTTTTTTTTAAAGTAAGTTAAGTTTTCTTCAGAAGAAACCCTAAATGAGTAATATCCAATTAATATGGTTTTAGATTGTTCTGTTAAGTTTATTTCCCTAATAAGCTGATACCAACTGTATTCAAAGTGTGTGTGTAGAGTGCATAAAAGAAGCCAATATTTCTGAAATTAGCCCACTATAGTCACTAGCATCTCTTCAGTGAGTATTAATGTTATCTGGTCATGAATTAAAGAACTCTTTACCTCTATTTGGTTCTCACTTGCTTCTTTCATTTAATGTGATTACTTACTAGTTAAAAATCAAACAGCAGTTAATGTCATCAATGAAAATCAACTAGAATAATGAACTTAATTCTCATTGTGAAGGACAAATTTCTCATGACTAAGAAACACCATTTGGAATACAGTATGTTATAATGAAGAAAGATATGGGCATTGGGATCAGGCAGACTTGAATTTAAATCTTAACTGGTATTTACTAGCAAGGTGATTTTAGGCAGATTACATAGTGATACCAGTCTCAGTTTCCTCTTCTATAGAACACAGACAATACTTATAATTGTATTTTACATATCTGACATAAGAGTTAAATGAGAACATGAATAAATGATTGTGATACATAGTGGACAATCAATGTTAGACACCTTTGCCTCTTTCTCCCTTCACTTAACTAATCCTACAATTCATATGAAATATTATGGCACTTGGAATAGTCATAAAAACTTGAAAAAGAACAAATTTGGAGAACTCACACTTCCCTATTTTGAAACTTACTACAAAGCTACGTCAAAACAATATAATTAGTCTAATATCTAGCATTGTCATAACTTTGATTTGTAACTTGATATTTTGTTTTACACATAACTTAAGAGTAGCTTTACTGGCATAAAGACAAACACATGCACCAACAGAATAGAGTGGAGAGCCCGGAAATAAACTCTCAAATATATAGTCAAATGATTTTTTGTTAGAGTCTATAATACTCAGTGATTTATCACAGAAACAGAGAACAGAGTTCCATATGTTCTCACTCATAAGCAGATCTTGAACATTTACCATAATACTACAAGAAAGGGATTGGCAGTAGCGGGATACTGCCTGAGTGGGGAGGGGGTGGGGGGAGACACGCAACATCAATAAAGGTAGCACGCAAAGAGGGGACCAAAGCGAGGCCCAAACTTTACCTGTATGATGTCCACTTGTATACCTAATCTTGAATTGGACTCGACAACTTTAAAATAAAATATATACGAACTAAATAAAAAAAAGCTTCTGAAAAAAAAAAAAAATAAAAAAATAAAAAAAAAAATAAAAAAATAAAAAAAAAATAAAAAAAAAAAGCTTCTGAAATTATTTTATTTTATTTTAGAGATGTAGGGTACACAAGTAGACTGCATACAGGTGAAGTATAGCCTTCCAACTGGTATTCACTTCCCCGGGTTTGGGACCAGGTACCCTTTATGTTGTTATGTGCTTTCCATTTCCCTGGCAAAAGCTGATCCTTTCCTTGTACTAATGTGATTAATGTTCAGGTCCCACTCATGAATGAGAACATGTAGTATTCAGTTCTTTGTCTCAGTGATAGATCACAAAGTATGAGGGTCTACAACTCCATCTAATCTGTTGCTAAGTCCATGATTTTGTTCTTCTTTATGATTGTGTAACATTCTATCATGGATATGTACCACATTTTCTTTTCTTTATTTTTATTTTTATTTTTTTGAGTCGGAGTCTTACTCTGTTGCCCAGGCTGGAGTGCAGTGGCACACTCACGTCCACCACAGCCTTTGACGTTCTGAGCTCAGAAGATTCTTCTGCCTCAGCCTTCCAAGTTGCTGGAACTACAGGCGCACGCCTGGCTAATTTTTTTTTTTTTGAGACAAAGTCTCACTCTGTCACCCAGGCTGGAGTGCAGTGGTGTGTGCCTGTAGTTCCAGCTATTTGGAAGGCTGAGGCAGAAGGATCACCTGAGCCCAGCAGGTCAAGGCTGCGGTGGCCATGAGCATGCCACTGCACTTCAGCCAGAGTGACAGAGTGAGACTCCAACTCAAAACAAAAACAAAAACATGAAAAGATGCTTAACATGATTAATCATTAAGGAAATGCAAATAAAAATTACAGTGAGATACCACTGCACACACCTTAGGTTGGCTGCTATTAAAAAAACAAAAAATAATGAGTGTTGCTGAAATGTAGAATAATTGGAACCCTGTGCACTGTTGGTGAGAATGTAAAATGATACAGCCACTTTGGAAAATAGTATGAAAGTTCCTCAAAAAATTATAAATGAGATTGCTAGATGATCAGCACTTCCACTTCTAACTATATACCCCCCAAAATTAAGAGCGAGGTCTTGAAGAGATATTTGTAAACCCATGTTCATAGCAGAATTATTCAAAATAGCTAAAATGTGGAAGCAAACTAAGTGTCCACCGACGAATGAATGGGTAAGCAAAATGTGGTACATACAACACAGTAGAACATTATCAGCTTTAAAAAGTAATTCTGACACATTTCAACATGGATGAAACTTGAGGACATTATGCCAAGTGAAATATATCAGTCACCAAAAGACAAATGCTATAAGATTCCATACATATGAGAATAGTGTAAAAAAAAAAAAAAAATCACAGAAATAGAACGGTGGTCGCTGGGGCTGGGGAGAGGGGGAAATTGAGACTTACTGTTTAATAGGTATAATGTTTCAGTTTTACAAGATGAAAACATGTTCAAAGATAAATGATTGTGATGTTTGTATATTATGAATTAATACCACTGAGTTGTACACTTAAAAATAGTATACACTTAAAAATAATATGGTACTTTATGTTATGTTATATGTATTTTACCACAATCAGACACATGGGAGAAATAAACAAATGGTGCGGGTGCGGTGGCTCAAGCCTGTAATCCCAACACTTTGGGAGGCCGAAGTGAGAAGGTTGCCTGAGCTCAGTGGTTCAAGACCAGCCTGGACAACTTGGTGAGACCTCGTCTCTACAATAAATAAATTAAAAAAAAATACATAATAAGCTGGGCATGGTAGCACATGGAAGGCTGAGGCGGAAGGATCACCGGAGCCCAGCGGGTTGAGGCTGCGGTTGCTGGGAGCGTACCACTGCACTCCAGTCTAGGTGACAGAGTGAGACTCCAACTCAAAAAATTAAAAAAGGAAAAAAAGAAAAAATAAATAAATAAATGGTTAATCTTGATATAGACATAATCAGGGCAGCCATTTGGTTGATAATGATGAAAAAGAAGACATGATTCATGTCTGTTTTGTGTGTTCACAGTAAATTGCAAGCATTTTATCTCATACATCAATTTTCTGCAAAATTGGGTGTGCCAAATTGGCACAACTTCCAGTGCATGAAACCATTTTAGGAAATCTCAGGGTATTTGGAGCTGCTCGCCTCACCCCAAGGTCTATATTCTAGCTCAGCCACCCTTCTCCTAGCTAAGTTTTAGTTTCGTGGTGATATGAAAAATGTTGCTACAGTGGTGTGGGGACTGTCAAAATGGAAGAGAATTCAATAAAGATAATTACATAAAAGAAAGCTTTTGTTAAATCTGAAGATATTTGGCATCTAAAATGGATAGGGGGCAAATTTCCTGATTACTTAGTCACTAAAAAAAAACTCAGATTCACAATTTGAAAGAAAAGAAATATAAAATTAACCTTTTTAATTTTTTTTTTTTTTTTTTT
>NW_007248430.1:121966-148168 GCF_000164805.1 Carlito syrichta
AAGGTGGCTGAAGTTTAAACATGTAAGAATAAATACACAATTTTTATAAATAAATTCCAGATTTTGGGGGGCCCTTCCTAGTAAAAAGACAAAGAGGGAGGGAAGAAAGGGAGAGGTAGTGTGATAGTAGGAGAGAGCTTTGGCTAACGGCCAAAAATTCAAAGCTCTTGGTGCAATTTCTCATTCTGTCCCTTTTCATTTTTAAGGACCTTTCTCTTGCCCACAACTTCCAGCCGTATTTTAATACATGAACTTCTCCCACATGAAGCCATTTCTTCTTTTTGTCCACCTACTGTCCTCTAGACTGGGGGATGTTGAAGATTGGGACTTCCTGAAGACTCTATAAAAACACTAACATAGAAGCCCTGGCCACTCGAAACCCTGCAGGTTGGATGAAGAAAGAGGGTGAGGATCAGTAGGATGGCTTCTTCATGTTAGCATGAGTTGCCAAGCACCTGACCAGTCTGCTCCTCTGCCCCATTTTTTCTTTCTTCCTATGAAATTACTTATGCCCCTCCTTCTTCCAAGGCTCTATGGCTTTAATTTTACCATGCTTAGTAGAATCTAGGGGTATTTTTCTAAATTTTTCTAGGTAGGGATATTTGAGGTGAGAGGTTCCAGGATGCCTCCGTACTAACACTAACATAACAGCCCTGACCACCCAAGACCCAGCAGGTAAAGGAAGGAAAGAGAAAGGGTCAGTTAAAGGAAAGCAGGAGAGAGCTTCACTCTAAAGGGTGGGAGTTTCCAGTCTCCTGGTCGTTCTTTAACTTCTGTCTCATTTTTTCCTAAGAAATTCCTTTTACCTACAGTCTTAACCTGGATTATACTGATCAAAAATCTCCACTGATAAAGCAGTGCTTGAATCTGGCCACCTGCAGTCCTCTAGGATAGGAATAGCAGGGCTCCCTAAAAGGTACATAAAAACATTAAGACAACAGTCCTGGTCACCCACGATCCACCCAGTAAATGGGCAATGGAAAAGGGAAGGGTGTTATTTGGATTATAGGAGAAAAAAGGTAGGTCAAAATTATAAGCATTTATAGGCTTCTGGCCATTATTTCCTTCCCTGAAGTTTCATTTTTTTCATACTTCTAGTTTTCAGGATGTTTTAGTGTCCATAGTCTTCAGTCAGATATCATTGCTTGAGTTTCCCTATAGAGATCTATCTGCACTTGGAGCTCTCTAAAGCTTTGGTAAAGCAATAATGCAGTGGTGGCAATTTAATCTCAGATTCCGGCCCCTGAAACAATGACCTCCCTGTCGATCAAAAGAAAGATTTTTTTCTTTCTCTCTTTCCCTGATAAGAATACTCAGAGCAGGAGGCTCTGACTCAGCCAGTCAGCTATGATCACTCTCAGGACACCACTTGATGTCAGACAGGCCCCAGCTACTTCTATTCAAGCTTCTCTCCGCACCACAGGCCCACCATTCAGTCTTCTTCCTGCATCCTTCACACAGGAAAAAAAAGCAAAGCATAAATTCTTTTTTTTTTTTTTTTGAGGGGGAGTCTCACTCTGTCACCCAGACTGGAGTGCAGTGGCCACTCCCGGCCACCGCAGCCTTGACCTGCTGGGCTCTGGCGATCCTTCCGCCTCAGCCTTCCAAGTAGCTGGAACTACAGGCGTGCGCTACCACGCCTGGCTAATTTTTTTTGATTTATTATAGAGATGAGGTCTCGCCAAGTTGCCCAGGCAGGTCTCGAACCCGAGGGCTCAGGCAATCCACTCAGCTTAGCTTCCCAAAGCGCTGGGATTACAGGCTGAGCCACCAAGCCCGGCTACCTTTTATATTTTTAAGCTTCTATCTACATGCACACATACATAAATTAAGGTTTATTCTTATAAATTAATTTGTTATATAAATTTCCAACTATAAAAGGGGTTTATTCTATTAGTATCACAAAGATAAAATTTTTCCTTTTGTATTTAACTATAGAAAAATGATGAAAGATAATATTTCATCATTGACATAAAATGTTAAGAACAGTGACATTTAAGGTTTTTTTCTTTTTACATGTAGGTTTATTTCTCTCTCTCTCTCTCTCTCTCTCTCTCTCTCTTTTTTAAGAAAACAGGATTTCTTGAGAAAACAGAAAAGCTCCCACAGTGGGAGGGATCCTCAGGGGGGTGCCCAAGTTGACTTCTTTCTAGTACTACCTTCTTATAGAGAACCAGAGGCTACCTACTTGATTAGGAAACTTAGAGTTTCATTTTCAGGAATTATTTGAAGTTCTGTATTTTGTTTCCCTGAGGAGCAGTGGCCTCCCACCTATCATAAAAATCTTGAAAAGTGTGTGTGTTTGTGTGTTTAGTATTCTTAAAAGTAATGGAAAATTAATTTCTCATTACTTTTCATCAAATCAAACTTTTATGAAATGCATAAATAGGTCCAAGCAATCAATTCCCAATTTGGGATGCTAAATAAAGAAACATCTAGCAAAACAAGATAAAATCTCATTTTGGTCGTTGCCTTTCAGAATCTCCTCCTAAAGTTTTCATTTAGGTGGTGATAAAGATAGTACTTGTTCTTTTTTCTTTCCTAATTTCTTGATTATAAATAGAGTAACAGTGTCTATACACTAACAGATAGGAAAGGGAATCAGATAATCCAGTAACTGAATCATTCTTAGAGAGAATCAGCTAACCATCCTCCTCCAGTACACTAAGTACTTTTGAGAAAAATAACTACTTTGAATAAATGCAAATAAAAGCAATGGTGAAAAGGAAGATTCTTTTCAATACTTTACAAAGCTTCAGGAAGACCTTGGCAAATAATAAAGGATATTGTAAATTTAGATTATTTTAGCAGTAATTCAAGTGTTTTAAAATATTTTAATACTAACAAAAATAGGGACTGGCTTATAGCAGTTTGCAGCCTTAGCATTTCTTTCCTTACCTTGAAAAATCTACACAGATGCTTAGTTATATATTTTTAAGTATATGTACTTTGTGTGTATAGGGTTGTGGCTGGGGGGTGGAGAGTTTTGGGGGAGTTACATTTATTTTGCAAAATTGTCTCCATTTGTTATTCTTGCATTCAGGAATTGTATTCTTCTGTTTTGAAAAACAAACTTTTTATCTTTGTAACAGCTGAGTAGCAATAAGGCAGAGTCATAGGAAGCAAGCCCTATCAAATATGAGGGGTACCCAAAATAAACTGGAATTATCTCTCAGAGGACAGGCCCTTTGTAGTACAGGCATCTCCTGCTAGATAAGTGTTCTAGGAACCCATTAACATCAGTGTACCAGCTAGCATTTGTTGTGAGACACTCCGTTTGGCTTCAGTGAATTTTTCTTTGGAGATTCAGCACGTTTGCCCATTTCATGATGGGTGATTTACCAGTCAACTTGCCCACACAATGCTGAGTGTTCAGCAGTTTTTGACTGAAAATGGCCTGAAACCTGTGCCCCACCCTCCTTATTCACCCAATCTCACCCAGAGTGAATTTTTTGTTTGTTTCTAAGGATGAAAAAAATCTCCAAAGGGAAACGTTTTGCTGATACAGAAGAGGTGAAACAACACACAGCAGAAGCACTGCAAGGCATCAAAATCAATGAATTCAAAAACCGTTTTGAGCAGTGGAAAAGGTGTCTCGATAGATGTATTGCATCAAGTCGAGAGTACTTTGAAGGTGACTTAAGTTTAAACATGTAAGAATAAATACACATTTTTAAATAAATAAATTCTGGATTTTTGGGGGTCTCCCCTCATATAGCTCCAATTTCTGATTCTCAGAACATTAGATCTCTGGATCAGGAAAATCAAATATTGCACCTCTCTATGATACTTGCCCAAACTCTTCCAGCTAAACAGAGGCACTTTCCAATATACAATCCCGGCAGACTTTTTTTGTTGTAAGAGACATATGTATGAACCTCTTCAGCCAGACACATTTGAGAATTAAGTGCCTGGGATGGCACAAAACAAAGGCTCTATGTTTCCTGTCACACCACAAGCTATTAATGACAGGCAGATCTGACCACGTCCCCCAGCTCGGGCATCAGCTGAAACTCTCTGCCACCTCCTCACTTCTCACTCACCTGTATTCTGATTCTGTTCACTTGTGGTTTACATGAACATATAAAGCTGCTCAGGAAAATTCTTCTTGGGAATCACTCTAAGCATCAAAACTAATCCATTTTTTAAAACACATTTTTTTAAGGGCTGATTTCTAGTGAAAATTTGCATAAGACTTTATGCTGGTTTTTTTTGCCAAAATATAATTTTAAAAAATATGAATCATGCCAGGCTCCGTGGCTCAGCCTGCAATCCTGCGCTTTGGGAGGCTGAGGTGAGTGGATTGCCTGAGCCCACGGGTTCGAGACCCGCCTGGGCAGCGAGACCTCATCTCTACAATGAATCAAAAAATCAGCCGGGCGTGGTAGCGCATGCCTGCAATTCTGGCTACTCGGAAGGCTGAGGCGGAAGGATCTGGGCGACAGAGTGAGACGGAAGGAAGGAAGGAAAGAAGGAAGGAAGGAAGGAAGGAAGGAAGGAAGGAAGGAAGGAAGGAAGGAAGGAAGGAAAGAAAGAAAGAAAGAAAGAAAGAAAGAAAGAAAGAAAGAAAGAAAGAAAGAAAGAAAGAAATTGGTGTTAACTGTGTTTAAATCTGTGGGTTTGGATTGACACGACAGAGTATGGGTGGGAGGGGGCAGGATTTCACTTTTTTAATAAAAAAGTTGTTGGAATTATGGTTGCTATTTTTGTGTGTGTGTTTTTCCACAAAATAGAATTAAAATATAATGTGAGTTATTATTAAAAATAATCATATATTATGTAAGCTACAGATATTTTTCACTGGGATTCTACTTGAACTGTGTCTCTCTTTACCTTATACGCTGTCTCTGTACAGTCTTGACCACACCCGACTCTCCCTCAACTTCAAACTTGCATTTCCAAAATTTTGGGTGACTTCACCTCCCTCAAGGGTTGCACAAAATTAAGATATCAAACTATTAAAAACACTATCTTTTTTCCAGATCATCTTCTGCTCTTATGTTAATAAATACCTCTAAAGGAGGCAGGGCCCTTTATGTCTCCCTAGCCCCCTTTTAATGATTCCATTCAGTAGTCTATTGAGGTTAT
Organism: Carlito syrichta; assembly: GCF_000164805.1. Classification (NCBI taxonomy): domain Eukaryota; kingdom Metazoa; phylum Chordata; class Mammalia; order Primates; family Tarsiidae; genus Carlito; species Carlito syrichta. Next base: position 127,055 of record NW_007248430.1, read on the forward strand.
CTTTTATGTGTTTTATTTTATTTTATTTTATTTTATTTTATTTGAGTGGAGTCTCACTCTGTCGCCCAGACTGCAGTGCTCCCGGCCACCACAGCCTCGACCTGCTGGGCTCCGGCGATCCTTCCACCTCAGCCTTCCGAGTAGCTGGAACTACAGGTGCGTGCTACCATGCCCGGCTCATTTTTTGATTGATTGTAGAGATGAGGTCTCACCAAGTTTCCCAGGCAGGTCTCAAACCCGCGGACTCAGGCAATCCTATGTGTTTTATTTGCCCCACCCCACTCTTAATAAGCAGTAAGAGATCTTCAGAAAGGGATTGTGCTATATTGGTCTTCATAGCCCCAGTATCTAGAAGAGTGACTTGGCCCAGTGGTCATTTAATAAATGCTAATTAGCTGAACAGATTCTTCCATTTTCTACTTTGGCAGTGAGTTCTGGACCATCTACCCATCTAGTTGTCCAAGCTGGAAACATGACATCACAATTAAGTAACCCCTCCTCCTTTAGTGCCCTCATTCAGTCATTTTATCAGTTATGTTACCAGTTTAAAATGACTTGAATTTTCCCTCCATTTCTATCTGTCCTAATATCATTTCAATTGTCTTTTGCCTTGATGCTTGCCTTGCTCTAGATAGCCTCTTTCCAGGTTACTCCCATCTGTCCTTGTCTCTGTTGCAAGAGAAGTTCAATTAAAATGGAGACTTTATTTGGTTAATCTCCCACTTAAGTACTTTCATCATCACCATCAACTAAAAAACAAATCCAAGTTTCTTACCACTGCACTTAAAGCTTTCCTTTCACCTTAGTCTCTGCCAAACTCTCTAAGCTTATTTCCTTTTATATAATAGCAAACCCTTCAGCTCAGAATCACTAAAAACTCTTGCTACTTTCTAAACATGGAAGCTGTATAGCTTGTGGTGATGATGAGGAAGTGGAGGTCAGTGGGTGTTATGATTTTAATGGTTGTGTCCCCTCTAATATTCGTGCTGAAATGTAATCCCCAGAAACAGTATTAAGAGGTGGGACATTTAGGAGGTGATTAGGCCATGAGGGCAGAGCCCACACAGATGAGATTAACACCTTTATAAAGGGCTTGAGGAAGTGAATTCAGCCTCCTTTACCCTTCCATCCCTTTCATTATGTGAGGACACAGCATTTGTCCCCTCCAGAAAAAGCAGAATTCAAGGTATCATCTTGGAAGCAGAGAAAGCAGTCATCACCAGACACCAAATGCCAGTGCCTTGACCTTTGATTTTCCAGCCTCCAGAACTGTGAGAAATTTCTGTTCTTTATAAAATACTCAGTATTTTGTTATAGCAGCACAATGGACTAAGACCTTGGGTGAAACTAGCACCATCTTTAGCAGTTAGCAGTTTTTCAAAAGAGACAGTAAGGAGATATGACAGTTGTTAAAACTATGATAAAAATATGTTTGAGAAGCAACATAAAAGAAATATACAGTTTTTTATTTGTTTCTGTTTTTTTTTGAGTCAGAGTCTTACTCTGACACCCAGGCTGGAGTGCAGTGGCATGCTCATGGCTACCAGTCTCTTCCTGCCAGGCTTAGGCGATCCTTCTGCCTCAGACTTCCCAAGTAGCTGGGACTGCACCACTGAAACCTGGCTAATTTTTTTTATTTATTGTAGAGACGCGGTCTCACCATGTTGCCCAGGCTGATCTTAAACTCCTGGGCTCGGTAATCCTCCTGCCTCAGTCTTTCAAAGTGTTGCACTTACAGGCATGAACCATCGTGCTCAGCAAGATAAGAGTTTTTGAGAAAATTATCAAGGGAGGAACTTCATTTTATGTACTAGCTACCCCAACAGATGGTAAAGTATCCTTCTCCTCCAAGCTCCTCCTAATGGTAGACAATTGAACTTCTGCTGTTACATACATCCCCAGCTCTGGGCCTCACACATTCCTCCCAACAGTACTTCCAACCTCTGCCTAGCAAACCCCCCATTTCCCTTTTTTGACCCAAAAACTGCTAACTGCTAAAGATGGTGCTAGTTTCACCCAAGGTCTTAGTCTATTTGTGCTGCTATAACAAAATACTGAGTATTTTATAAAGAACAGAAATTTCTCACAGGTCTGTTTGCCTGTACATATTTTCAAGCAGCAAATCATGTATTGCCCTCTCCTGCAATATTACCTGCCTGCACAGGTTGGGCTAAGGCCCTTCCTCTGTTTACATAGCACTTGTATCATATTGAAAATTTTAAAAATAAGTCTCTTCCATAAGCTGTAGGGATCTAAGGTTAGGGACTGTACCTTCTTCATCTTTGCAGCCCAAATACCTAGAAGAGTGACGGGCATCAGTTAAACATTTTTTTTTTTTTTAGTTGGAGTCTTACTCTGTCGCCCAGACTGGAGTGCAGTGGCCATTCCCAGCCACTGGAGCCTCGACCTGCTGGGCTACGGCGATCCTTCCGCCTCAGCCTTCCAAGTAGCTGGAACTACAGGTGCGCACTACCATGCCCGGCTACTTTTTGATTTATTGTAGAGATGAGGTCTCGCCAAGTTACCCAGGCAGGTCTCGAACCTGCGGGCTCAGGCAATGCCCTCACCTCAGCCTCTCAAAGGCGCGGGATTACAGGCTGAGTCACCGAGCCTGGCTTCAGTTAAACATTTAATAAATTCTTATTGGCTTAAAGACTCTTTACCTCTACTTTTGCCCGTTGGTTGTGAATCTGAATGAGACCAGCCTAGCTTCTAACTGGAATAACAGACAGGTGGTAAACCTCTTATAAATAAGTCAGTCATTTATAACAAGGGGAGGTGAAATAAGTACTTAACATCAAGCAGCCAAGGTTGTTCTTCCCCTTCCACTAACACGGTGACTGGACTAATCCTTCCTGAGTATACGTGATCCTGCAAATGTTTTTTTCCAATTTTCATGTGGACTCTGTGTTGTTTCACGTGGGAAATCTGCCTGGTAAAACATACCACTAGCTCTACTAGTGCTGCAGAACCTAGTGTCAAATGATATTGTTTGTTTTTGAGTTGGAGTCTCACTCTGTCACCCAGGCTAGAGTGCAGTTGTGCGCTCACAGCTACTGCAGCCTTGACATGCTGGGCTCAGGTGATCTTTCCACTTCAGCCTTCCAAGTAGCTGGAACTACAGGTGCTTGCCACCACGTCCAGCTATTTTCTTTTTAATTGCAGAGACGAGATATTGCCATGTTACCCAGGCTAGCCTCAAACCCATGGACTCAGGCCATCCTCTCACCTCCATCTCCCAAAATGCTGGGATTACAGATATGAGCCACTGCACATGGCTGGGTCAAATGGTATTTTAGCAAATGAGTTAGGAAACGTTGCTAGCATGGAAGCAGCATTAGGAAAATTTTCTTTGATTGTGAATGTTTTGCATGAAACTTTTATTTGTCTTAAGGCAATTTTTATTGTCTCATTACTTCATTACTTCAAAATTTTGGTCAGTCAGTTCCAAAGTTGAATTGACTAAACAGAAGGCTCGTGGATTCATTTGTGTATCCAAGTGATCATTCAGCAATTCTTTGCTGAATTCTAATTCTGTGTCAGGCACTCTGCTGAGTAATGGGTATACAGTGTGAACAATGCAAATGTAATCTCTGTTCTCATAGTGCTTACAGTACGGTGAGAGATGTAAAATACACAGAGAAGAAAATACATAAAAGATGACTAAAGATTATTTAACAAATACATAATTATTTTATTCCTATATGTAGATCCCTTCTCACTTCCTACAGTGAGATCAACAGGAAATTTAACCAATCTATTCAAGGTTTTTTTTTTTTGGTTTTTTTTTTTTTTGAGTTGGAGTCTCACTGTTGCCCAGACTGGAGTGCAGTGGCCGCTCCTGGCCACCGCAGCCTCGACCTGCTGGGCTCCGGCGATCCTTCTGCCTCAGCCTTCCGAGTAGCTGGAATTACAGAAGCGCGCTACCACGCCCAGCTAATTTTTTGATTTATTGTAGAGATGAGATCTCGCCTGCCCAGGCGGGTCTCAAACCCGTGGGCTCAGACAATCCACTCACCTCAGCCTCCCAAAGGCGCGGGATTACAGGCTGAGCCACCGAGCCCAATTTATTCAAGTTTTGAACCTACTCTTGGCTACCACACTCTCAGATAATAATCTCACCTTTGAAAAAAAAATAGAGGCTATTAGGCATGAGCACTCAAATTCTGTTCACTGGTCTTCAGAATGTATCTGTATTTTTATTCTGTTGTTTCAAGAGAAAGAATTATCTTAGCTTCTCCCGAAGGATCACCCTAACTATATCCTAAAGACTAACTTTTCAAGATCACAAGTAGGATTTTTGGCTCTATCTTTTGGCTTGGTCTATATCATGTGCAAAATCTTCCATGATTTTTTTTTTTTTTGAAAGCAGGATTTATTAAGAGGACAGAAAAGCTCCCACAACTTTGGGAGGGGACCCAATGGGGTTGTCCTTTTTTTGTTTTTTTTTGTTTTAGAGTCGGAGTCTCACTGTTGCCCAGGCTGGAGTGCAGTGCCATGCTCACAGCCACCACAGCCTCGATCTGCCAGGCTCAGGCAATCCTTCCACTTCAGCCTTCCAAGTAGCTGGCTCATTTTTTGATTTATTGTAGAGACAAGGTCTTGCCAAGTTGCCTAGGCTGGTCATGAAGATTTTTTTTTTTAAAGGGTATTTTTTTTATAGCTCCTACGCTCTCAAGACACTGTTTTGACATGCTACTTTCATTCATAAATGTTCTTCACAAAAGAAGAGAAGGAAGAGGAGGAGGATCATCATGGATCTTCATTAGAACCATTCAGAACTAAGTCTGGGAGTGATGTTGAAGGTACTCTAAAAGAGAAAGTTCTTTCTTTTTATGAATGTGAACTTGAATTGATGTCTGTTGACCCTGCTACTATAATTTCATCAGTTTCGGAGAATACTATTCAGAAACTGGAGTTGAAATAGGAAGCAGAGTGCTGGGCTCGGTGGCTCAGCCTGTAATCCCAGTACTTAGGGAGGCCGAGGCGAGAGGACTGCCTGAGCCCGCGGGTTCAAGACCCTCCTGGGCAACTTGGCGAGCCCTCATCTCTACAATAAAAATCAGAAAATCAGCTGGGTGTGGTAGCGCATGCCTGTAATTCCGGCTACTCGGAAGGCTGAGGCGGAAGGATCGCCGGAGCTCAGCAGGTCGAGGCTGCGGTGGCCGGGAGCGGCCACTGCACTCCAGTCTGGGTGACAGAGTGAGACTCCAACTCAAAAAAAAAAAAGAAATAGGAAGCAGAGCTGAGAGGTGAAACAAACAAACAAGCAAACAAAAAGCAATACGATTTCATTAAGCTTCTAAGTCCAGTCATACCTAAAACAGCACTAGCCTTGAATTTTACGGTGTAGACAATAAATTCTCTTTTGCTTCAACCAGTTAAGCTTCTGTGGCTGCTGTCATTTGTAACAAAAAGGACAATCATTTTTTTCATCATCAAAGACTCAGTGGCTAATATTTGTCAGAATTATTCATTCCCTTCCTCTTCTTCTGTCTTTACCCATTTTTTCTGATCTTTATTATGCTCCCTCTGGTTCTTCTTTATGTGTAGCATTAAGTTGTAGAATTTTGTTAGAATGAATAGGAGATGTATATAGAGATTCTTGAAGAATACACACTTTACATGCGTAAATCCCTGTTGAAAGTGTAGACACACTTTTTGGAATTTTGTTTAAGATACTACACGATTGATTAAGATCCTGTAAAAGAGATGCTATGTAAAAGCAAAATAGTTGTATTTTTTTTTTTTTTTTTTATCAGAGGCTCACTCTGTCACCCAGGCTGGAGTGCAGTGGCATGCTCCTGGCCACTGTACCCTTGGCTTGCTGGACTCAGGCAATCCTTCCACCTCAGCCTTTCAAGTAGCTAGAACTACAGGCATGCGCCACCACACCCAGCTAATTTTTTGATTTACTGTAGAGATGAGGTCTCGCCAAATTGCCCAGGCTGGTCTCAAACCTGTGGGCTCAAGCAATCCTCTCACTTTGGCCTCCCAAAGTGCTGGGATTATAGGCATGAGCCACCGTGCCCCATCAGTTGTAAATTTTGATGGCACATTATCATTTTCATTATGAATATAAATAATTGAATATTAATAAGGCACAGAATGAAGGTTTTCACTGTGATAATGCCTCTGATTGTAATTAGAAAAAAATGAAATAAATGAGACAACTGTGTTATTGCATTTTTATACTAGCATGCTTTTTGGAAAGCAACTAAATTGCTTTGTCACCTCCATTTTTAGAAAGCATAAGGTTAGAAAATACAATAAAACTGAACATAATTTCCAAACAGAACTGAGAGTCATTAGTCTGTAAGATATTTGAAATCATATCAAAAAGCAGAATTTATGGCCCCATGAGTTATGGAAAAGGAAATTGAATTGTGTTTTATTTTTAAAGGACAACTACTAAAAAGGTGTTTCCATAGTAACAAGGTCACTACCAGTAGCTGTTACAGACCTTCTCCTTTTCTGATAGTGGGTTTAAAGATTTTTTTCAAATACCACTTTAAAAGCCCCATGAAAAACTACAGCTATTCTAATCATTCATCTGAACCCAAAACGAAGAAAACCACACATGGAGTATTGAATTTCTCATGTTTTATGGATTATAAGTATTCATGGCTGTTATATTTTCAAAAAGAAGCTGCCTGACTAGCTACAATGCCAGCTCCTAACCATGGGATTTAATTAGTCTGATTGTAAATCAAGACAAACAGAAGTTGTTTGCAGTAGTATTCAAATAGAAATAAAAGGTGGCACAGGATTAAAAACATACTTCTTTAACATCTAAATATTGAAAGAGTTAAGCAAATAATCCTGTTATTAGAAAAATTTCAAAGACAGATAAAATATTGAATCACTACCACAGGAAGTCAGACAGATAGGCCCCATTTTGTTTACAACATAAGTAAATAGCTCTTTGGTCATAAAATCAGTTCATTTAGCCGTACCAGGAAGTGGACTCCCCTTCCTCTTTCCTCTATATGAAAGGAAACTGCCTAGATGATAGTCATTTGTATAGCCTTTCCTTCTTCACTAAACTGGGAGTCCTTTGAGAACAGATACATTTTATGTCTCTTTGTAGTCATGATAGTATCTCACATGACATTTTGTATATAAAAAATACTGAAAAAAATAAGTGGAGAATGAATCATGAAAGATAATCACACAACAGTAACTAAAATAACTCAAAGTCTCTGGTTTAATTTTAGAAACAATGTGTCAGTTAAAAATGTGTACTCGTGATTTTAATCTCTTTAAACTGAGAGGCTCTAGATCCTTGTTCACAGAACCACCAACTATTAAACAACGAATCCAATTGCCTAGGCCCTGTACCAAATTCAGTCCGGTTCTGACATGCAGAGCTCTGGCATCAGTATTTTGTAAAGCTACTCAGATGATTCTAATGTGAAGCCAGTGTTGAAAATCATTGCTTTACACTGTTCCTCCTGGTATAACTAAGGATTAACTTATTTACCTCCTACGTTAGCTATTTTCTTCTCAATATTACCTCATAATACTGTATTTACCAAGTTTAGGCTGCCTTTTATCATTACCTAAAGACTTGTTCCCTAAAATAATTTTTCATAATAAAAATTTCAAAGTATACAGCTAAAACTTTTAGCCAAAATTATTATTTATTATATTCTGTTTAATATACTTTTATTAGCTTTTTGTTGTGAATTCAGCTTTTGAAAACCAGAGCTGAATAATAGACTCTAGGCCAGGCTTGGTGGCTCAGTCTGTAATCCCAGCACTTTGGGAGGCCAAGGCAAGTGGATTGCCTGAACCCGCGAGTTCAAGACCAGCCTGGGCAGCTTAGTGAGACCTCGTCTCTACAATAAATAAAATAACTAGCCGGGCATGGTAGCACATGCCTGTAGTTCTGGCTACTTGGAAGGCTGAGGGGGAAGGATCGCCAGAGCCCAGCAGAGTAATGCTGGGGTGGCCATGAGCGTGGCACTGCACTCCAGCCTGGGTGACAGAGTAAGACTCTAACTAAAAAAGAAGAAGAAAAAAAACCAGACTCTAAATAAATATCAGTAGAATTAGTAAATGCTTTTGGGCTTTTTTTTTTTTACATGCACCTTTACCTGGGTCTATAATGCCTTTTACCCTTTTATCTAGAAAAATTCCAATTCATCTTTTAAAACACCTAGATCATATTTTTCTTCCTCCAGGAAGCTTTCCCTGATCTAATCACAGAATTTAGTATGTTCTCTTTTTTGGCACTGCCTCATGCTTTTACTTTGCACTGACCATATTGTACTATCACTTCTTTTTCTTTCTCATTTTTTTTTTTAAAGTCCCTTCTTTATACTTGATTGTGAACAGCTTTCAGCAGGTGTTAATTCATGGCTCTCTCTGCTCTTTTTCTCTCAAGTTACGGCACAATAGCTGGAAACAATAGGCACTCAATAAATTTTTACCAAATGAAAGAATAAATGGCCATATTGAAGCGAATCAATTGCATTTCAAAACCATTATTGCTATGGATTGAATTATGTCCCCTCCAAATTCATAGGTTGAAACTCTAACTTTCAACGTGTTTTTTTTTTAGTATTTGGAGATGAGGCCTTTGGGAGATAATTAGAGTTAGAAGAGGTCATAAAGGGAGGGTGGCGGTCTCTCACGATGAGATTGGTGCCCATATAAGAAGAGACACCAGAGATTACTGTCTCTCTCTGCCATGTGAATACACAGCAGGAAGACTGCCCTCTATCAGCCAAGAAGTAGGACTCTCAGCAGAACCCAACCATACGGGCACCCTGATCTCTGACATCCAGTCTCCAGTACTCTGAAAAAATAAAACTTCTGTTGTTTAAGCCACTCAGTTTAGAGTGTTTAGCTATGACAGCCTTAGCTGACCAATACAACTATGAGTCAGGATTAAGATATTTGAAGAGAAAAATTAATATAGACATTACAGAAATTTTTGCTTTCTCTCATTTATTTAAATCCTTTAAAGAGTAGGGGTTTGCTTTTTTAAAGAAAAGACGATCAAATGCAGTTAGACTAGATATTTCATACTTTCTTTCAAATATACTTGAGGCTTTTTTGTGGCATTTTTCTGGTAAACTAAGAAGTCTATCATAAGCAAATTTGGATGAAAGTGAAGTAATTTTGCAGAGCAATAATTAGCCAATAGGAAAACATAAATTACCTTGGGGACTGCTTCATCAATGAGAAAAATTCACCAGGTTTCCTTTTTACTCACAAATACTATTCGTTGACTAACCAGAATTCCTCACATTGCACTAGACATGTTGTCTTACATTAATTGTACTTTGTCATATTTAGTTTAGAGAAAATATTTAAGATGTCATGGGAACTCCCAAATGTATTATTTATTCAACAAATATTTGTTGTATATTGTGGTAATGTAACTCCATGTTTAAAGCCAATTTAAGCTAGTTTCATTCCAGCATTTTCTTGGGACTATGAATATAAACTACCCAGTCTTTATCTGGAAAATCTATTCTATAAGAAAAGCATAAAAACTGTGTAGTTTATTTTTTATTTGTTTGCATCAGTCTCACTCTGTCACCCAGGCTGGAGTGCAGCAACATGCTCACGACCACAGCAGCCTCGACCTGCCACTCTTTCCACTTCAGCCTTCCAAGTAGCTGGAAACACAGGGATGTGCCACCACACTTGGCTAATTTTCTTTTATTTATTGTAGAGATGAAGTCTCACCAAATTGCCCAGGCTGGTCTTGAACATGTGGGCTCAGGCAATCCTCTCACCTCAGCCTCCCAAAGTGCTAGGATTATAGGCGTGAGCCACCACGCCCAGCCTAAAACTGTGTAGTGTAAATGAAGTACACACATTTTAAAATTTTGTGAATGAGTACATTTTTAAAAGTTTGGAAAACCAATATCAACTTGTCAAAATTTTACCAATTGGCAAAAAATAAAATAAATAAAATAACATTAAAAACAAATAAATACCACTTTAGCTATCACCATTAGTTCACAAATGGCATAGTATTTTAACACAAAATAATTATAGAATGTAATCTTAAAAAAGAGTGAGGGTAGTTTTCAAAGTGATTAATTTAATTTAATGGAAAAAGAAACCAAACCACTCACTATGTTCTTTATTCTCATATCATCCTAGACTGGTGAAACTTTGTTCTTGTTTCCCACTATTCAAAATCTCTTCTTTATTCTAACTTTTTGGGTGACCAATAAAATAAGTAAACCTGGTTTAATCCCATGAGCCTTGCAGGGTTAAAATGAAAAATGTTCAGTTACCTATAATAATTTTCACTTACCTATAATTACTTTCTCTCATTTTGCCAAATACTAAGCATAAATGATGTTTCTGATACTATGATTATGTTACATTTCTACATTTACAATATGTCATATACACATCCATGTAAAGGCTATAAATTAAAGACAAACAAATATAACAATAAAACTTACATGTGTGGACCCAATGAAACTGCCCTTGTTGCTACAATTCCAAGAATCAGAGTTGTTAAAACTGTAGAAATAAGGGAGACCTGCAAAAGAAAATGTAAAGATATCACCAATTTAGAATGGAGACAATTTTGCTTAAAATATTAAGTCTTTCTCTTTTCTTTTACTTGGGTAAACTTATGCATGGACTTGTCTACCCAATTCTTTAGTTGGAGTTTGAGTTGGAGTCTTATTCTGTCACCCTAGTTGGAGTGTCGTGGCACATTCATGGTCACCGCAGCCTTGATCTGCTGGGCTCAGTTGATCCTCCTGCCTCAGCCTTCGAAGTAACTGGAACCACAGGCGTGCACCACGACTCCCAGCTAATTTTTTTTATTTATTGTAGAGATGAAGTCTTGCCAGGTTGCCCACATTGGTCTTGAATCCCTGAACTCAGGCAATCCTTTGCCTCCACCTCCCAAAGTGTTGGGATTACAGGCATGAGCCACCACTCCCAGCCTAGTTTATTTTTATAGATGGATGTTGATAATGCCAAGCATGTAACTTCTTCTTTTTTTTTTTTTTTTGAGTTGGAGTCTCACTCTGTCGCCCAGACTGGAGTGCAGTGGCCGCTGGGCTCCGGGATCCTTCTGCTTCAGCCTTTCAAGTAGCCGGAATTACAGGCATGTGCTACCACGCCCGGCTGATTTTTGTTGGTTTGTTTGTTTTTTATTGTAGAGATATCAGGTCTCAGTTTTGGTTCCCTCCCTGCACCCAAAATAAGTAAGCAAGCATCACTCTAACTATTGTTATAATCGTGCAACATGGCTACATTTTTACTAGCTTCCTGTATAGAATATACAACAGGCAAATATAACTGAAAGTAAAAATGAAATTATGTTGGGTTTTTTTTCTTCAGGCCTATTTTAGTGTTGATTTGTGGGTTTTTTTCTTTCTTTTTCTTGAGTTGGAGTCTCACTCTGTCACCTAGACTGGAGTGCAGTGGCAGCTTCTGGCCATTGTAGCCTCGACCGGTTGGGCTCCGGCAATCCTTCCTCCTCAGCCTTCCAAGTAGCTGGAACTACAGGAGCGCGCTACCTTGCCCAGCTAATTTTTGATTTATTGTAGAGATGAGGTCTTGCCAAATTGCCCAGGCGGGTCTCAAACCCGCAGGCTCAGGCAATCTACTCACCTCGGCCTCCCAAAGCACTGGAATTACAGGCTGAGCCACCGAGCTCAGCCTGATTTGTGCTTTTTAAAAAAAATCTGTAATTGCTTCTCCTTCTCTCTTTATCTTACCCCTCACCCTTCCAACATAACACACATAACTGCCTCTCCCAATATGTTTTGGGGGATGCTTCAGCTTTTTCCTCCCTGCTTTCTAGCTCAGTTAGTCTGTTTTTCCTATGTGGTTCTGCCCTTTGGTCTGTGTTTCTAGGTCTGTTTTGCTTCTTCCTTTCTGTTCTGTCACTATTTCAACTGGTTAAAATACAAACTGGTCTGTGTGTGTATGTGCCCCCTGCACTCATTATGATAGGTCTGTGTTTCTAGTCGTAACTTTTTAATGAATAAGCACATTGTGGATTTTTTCCTCTGATAAGAAACAATGAATGTAAAATTGCTTTTATTTCACATGGTTCTCATTAACCTTGTTTTCTAAGTTGTTAATTTTTAACTAGAAAAAAATTTCTATTATGAATCTGCTGGTCCTCTGAGGAACAGAGAGTTAAGTAACATCCCCAAGGTCACAGCTGGAACGTGGCAGAGAGAGAACTCAAATGCAAGCGACCTGACTCCAGATATGAACTTCTGCCTAGTCTGCTTTGCTCATTGTGAGATTTGTTTGTTTGTTTTTATTTTTGAGATGAGGTCTCACTCTGCCACTCAGGTTGGAGTGCAGTGGCATGAAAATGACGATCACAGTTCATGGCAGCCTTGACCTCCTGGGATCGGTTGAGCTTTCCACCTCGGCATCCCCAGTAGCTGGGACTACAGGTGCACATCACCATGCCTGGCTAGTTTTTTGATTTTTAAATTTTTTGTAGAGATGAGATGTTGCTATGTTGCCCAAGCTGGTCTTGAACTCCTAGGATCAAGCAATTCATCTGTCTTGGCCTTTCAAAGTGTTGTGATTTCAGGCATGAGCCACCACACCTGGCCAGGAAATTTATTTAGATTTTTTTTTTTTTTTTTTGAGTAGCAGTCTCACGCTTGTCGCCCATGTTGGAGTGCAGTGGCACGCTCATGGTCACCGTAGCCTCAACCTGCTGGACATAGGCAATCCTTTCACCTCAGCCTTCCAAGTAGCTGGAACTACAGATGCACACCACCATGCCCAGCTAGTTTTTGTGATTTATTGTAGAGATAAGGTCTCACCAAGTTGCCCAGGCTGGTATCGAATCCCCGGGCTCAGGCAATCCTCTTGCCTTAGTCTCCCAAAGTGCTGGTATTACAGGTTGAGCCACTGTGCCTGGCCAGGTTTTTTTTTGTTTTTGTTTTTGTTTTGAGTAGGAGTCTCACTCTTTTGCCTAGGCACGAGTGCAGTGGCATACTCACGGCCACTGCAGCCTCAATCTGCTGGGCTCAGGTGATCCTTTCCCCTCAGTCTTCCAAATAGCTGGAACTACAGGTGCGCACCACCATTCCTGGCCAATTTTTTGCTTTATTGTAGAGAAGAGGTCTCACCAAGTTGTCCTGGCTGGTCTCGAACCCCTGGACTCAGGCAATCCTCTTGCCTCAGCCTTCCAAAGTGCTGGAATTATAGGTGTGAGCCACCATGCCCAGCTAGACATTTTAATATGACACTTTTAGAGACATTTAGAAAAAAATGTTCAGATATTAAGAATATGAGTCATTGCCTTGCTAGACTGTGGTGTGGCCATGTGCTCTTTGAGTTATGGCTGTTACCATGCTTCTTGGCTTTGCCCCCGTCCCCCACCTTGGGGAGGTGAATCTTCTCTCTCTCTCTCTCTCTCTCTAGTTTTCTTTTAAATAAACTATATTTTCTAATTTAAAAAAAGATATGACAGAATATTAGTAGCTTTCCTCTTACGAATGCCTTGCTCTCTGCTCTCAGAATATAACATTCATGTTTACACTGAATATGTGAAATGGAAAATAGTTCAATCGTTTTAGAGAATTCACAAAAAAGCACCTTTTGATACAGTCTTGTGTATTTCTGAATGACTGTTAGGGATGGAGGGTGTCAGAAAACTGTGAAATACTGCCTCCACCCTCAGCTCCACCTGGAAGTAAGGACTTCATAACTGGATACATGACATCAAACATCCCAGTGAAAAGTAAAGTTCAGTCAACTGTTGAACTTTCCAAAATAGAATATGAAAAACTATATAAATAATTATTTTTAAAAGTTATGTGTAAGAATGCTTAGCATCATGTAGACATAGCAGCAACAATATTTTGGGTAAAATACAAATATTTCATTTTTTTTGAAAGCAGAATTTATTAAGAGGACAGAAAAGGTCCCACAGTGGGAAGGGATCCAAGGAGGTTGCCCCAAATATTTCTTGAGAGTAAGTGCAGATGAACTTATGGAGTGAGTTGAATAATTATTTGGTTGCTTTCATTAGAAGAGTTAAGTTTTTCTCTTTAGTAATAAGAATCATAAATATTGATCAAATTCACAAAAATTGATCAATCAACACATTGACATTTCAATTCAAGGTAAAGTACAAGCATAGTAGACGTAATTTACACATAAAAATATTTAAAGCCATTACAGTGAGTCACCCTTCTTAGTTTAAATTTAGACTGTTTAAACTACCTACAGAAAAGGCTGAACACTTTTCCAATAAATTAGACTTATTTTAAATATAGTTATTGAGGCCAGGCATGGTGACTCATGCCTGTTATCACAGAACTTCGGAAGACTGGCAGGAGTATCGCTTGAATCCAGGAATTCAAGAACAGCCTGGCAACACAGCAAAACCTTATCTCTACAAAATTAAAAAAAAAAAAAAAAAAATTAGCCAGGCATTGTGCTGCTACTTGGGAGACACAGGGAAAAGGATCACCTGAGTCCAGGAGGTTGAGGCCGTGGTGAGCTGTGATTGTGCCACTGCACTTCAGCCTGAGCAACAGAGTGAGACCTCAACTCAATAAATAAATAAATATAGTTTTTTTTATATTTTCTAAGTTTAAAAAGCGCTGTCTGACTTCCATTATGGTACATACCTTAGGAAAGAAAAAGGAAGAACATATTTAGTTCACACTCATCAACTATTTAACCATTAGTTTTCAAAAACAAGCTAATGATTCAACCACAGTTTACTCTGGCATAAGCATAAATAAACGAAAAGAAAGTGAATATGATTACTTTACTTAAGAATTCTGCCAAATAGACAGTAAGATCAGTGCAGGTAACAGGGTGCATTTCCATGCTTATTTAAAATGCAAAATTTACCTTTCCAAGCTTTGCTATATCTCGGTACAAGGACAAAGGCAGAGTAAAGGCAACCGTAGAAAGTCCAATAATGAAGTGGCGACCAATAAACAAGTTTCCAGAATCAACTAAAACACAATAAATATTATTAAGTCTCCATAGGTACAAGTAACATATTGGTGACACAACTAAATAGCCAAGCATTTAGTTATAAAAATTACCTAAACATCAACACTACCTCAATGACAGGAATTTTGAGTGAATAAACTCCACAAAACTATGTAAAAATAGAAATAAATCGCAAACCTGTAAATGCAAAATAACTTAAGAATAAACCTATACCTTAAATGATGTTATAATATCTTACATTCAAATTATTTCAACATCCTTCTAATCAGTTTCCATGCTTCTTTGTTTCCTTAGAGAATACTCTTAAACCAGAAGCTACAGAAATCCTTTACAAAAGTAAAAAAAAAAAAAATCATGTCATTACCTATTCAAAGCCCTCAAATACAAAACCCTTCATGTAGAATGTAAGCTGCAAGATGACAGCACATTTTTTTTTCTTTTGAGTTGGGGTCTCACTCTTTTGCCCAGGATGGAGTGCAGTGGCACAATCATAGCTACTGCGGTCACAGCCTCCTCTCAAGTAGCTGGAACTACAAGTGCATGACAACAACCCCAGTTTAGTTTTTTATTTTTTGTAGAGACAAATTTCACTATGTTGCCTAGGCTGGTCTCAAACTCTCGATCTCAAGCAATTCTCTTGCCTTAGCTTCCCAAAGTGCTGGGATTACAGTCATGAGCCATCATACCTGGTAACAGTACATTTTCTAAGGTTGTTTTCTTTTTTTTAACTTCTGTATCCCAAGAGACTTGAACAGTAATACTTACACAATATTTCAAAAATCAAGATTTATGAAAATACATAATATAGCTCTATACTTTTGTCAAGAAGGAATTAATATCCCTGAATGACAGAAGCAACTTGTTGGATTGGGCAGAGGTCACAACAGGAAGCTCCTGCAACTAGTATACACTGTAGATTCTTGGTGATGGTGATGAATAAATGCAAATAAAAATAATAGGATATAGACACACATATATAAAACAAAATAGAAAGAGAAGTTTTAAACATAAAATGAAACATACTTAGAAGGAATCAAAATAGTCACTTAAGGAACTACATATCTATTCCAATGAAGACACCATTGTTTAATTTTAGACCGGCCGATTAAAATGTTTCTATCAGGGAAAGTTAAATTAATTATGGTCACTGCAACTGTCTGGTAGATACTATACAGGAGAATATTGAACTTCCATTAAAGCATGATATGAGAATATTCTTTTAAAATATGACTCAGAGAAAGAAGCACACTAAAGGACAAGATGTATGGTAGTATGTTACTCTTATGAATATCTGCAATTACATATATTCTTAAAACTCTGAAAGTTTCCATTAAAAAGGAAGGAAGCAGCCGGGCTCGGTGGCTCAGCCTGTAATCCCGCGCCTTTGGGAGGCTGAGGTAAGTGGATTGCCTGAGCCCGCGGGTTCGAGACCCGCCTGGGCAACTTGGCGAGACCTCATCTCTACAATAAATAAAAAATTAGCTGGGCGTGGTAGTGCGCGCCTGTAGTTCCAGCTACTTGGAAGGCTGAGGCGGAAGGATTGCCGGAGCCCAGCAGGTCGAGGCTGCAATGGCCGGGAGTAGCCACTGCACTCCAGTCTGGGCGACAGAGTGAGACTCCGACTCAAAAAAAAAAGGAAGGAAGGAGAAAAAAAAGGAAGAGTGTTAGAAGAACTGTCCCTACCTGACTGTCTCAAGGGGAAGAGATTATTAGTGTTTTCTATTTTCCCCATTTTGCTTATCTGTGTTTTCTAATATTTTCCCAATAAATATGTATTATTTTTCAAATAAATAAATGTTTAAAATTAGCAATTCTCCTTTGAAAAATCTTGGGAAAAAACAAAGGAAACAAAAATTCCATGGATCACACAATTAAAAGATAACTACAGTTTATATGTTAATATATTTCTGTTATTTTTTCTTGCATTTGCAAATATAACATTTACATAATTTAGATCATATTGTGTGTATAATATTATATTCTGCCCATGTTCTCTTAGCATTCTATCCACCCACATGATCTCAATTTATAAAATCGTGATTGAAAGACTAGGGAGGGTCTAGGACAGATGCTACAGACAGTTCAGGGTATTAATAATAATAGCTTACATTACCAGTAATGTAAGCTTACTATGTGGTAGGTACTGCCTGAATCATCTCTTTTGTTTCCCACAACAATTCTATGAATCAGGTAAGTTTGTAATTCATAATGTAGAGGTGAGGAGTCAAACTCAGAAAGAATAACCAACCATCTCAAGGTCACACCACTAGTAAGCAGTGGGTCTGTGATTTGATAGCCAAGCCTCCTTGATCTCAGCTTCCACTAAACCCTGTGAGAGGAACAGCTACAATTTCCAGTTCTAGGTTCTGTTTCATTTTGTTTTGTATGTCTCTAGAATGAGTGATTCAAGCATTAAAAGGAGAGGTATTATTCCATCAATCTCTTCAACTATAATAACAACCATAGAGTTAGATCACAATGAAATGGGGATTATGAGAAGCTCTTCAAAGCAAAAAGACTCACAATCTCTGAATGACTCTCATAACCATGACATAACAAAAAGCAGAATAGGGAGTGGAGTTGTAGCAACATGTTGAAAAGGTCTGCTTGAGAATGTTCATAGAGGCTTTTTCATAATCACCCCACATTGGAAATAACACAATGTCCCTCAACTAGATGACAGATATAGTTGTACATCTATAAAACAGAATGCTTCTCAGTGATAACTTTTTTAAAAACAGCAAACTACTGATTCACCTAAAGACACAAATGAATCTCAAATGCACCTTTTTAAGCAAAAGAAGCCAACCTCAAAAAAGCTATATATCATATGATGACACTTATCTGGCATTCTGGAAAAAGCAAAACTATAGGGAGACAAATCTCATTTGCAATTGCCAAATTCTGGAGATTAGGAAAGGTTTGACTTCAAATGAAGTTGGAAAACCTGAGAGAGTGATGAAATTGTTCTTTTTTCTTTGTTTTTGTTTTTGTGTTTGTTTTATTTTGTTTTTAACAGATGAGATTTTGCTATGTTGCCCAGGCTGGACTTGAACTCCTGGGTTCAAGCAATCCTCCTGCCTTAGCCTCCAGAGTAGCTGGGATGACAGGAACACACGACTGCTCCCAGCTTATTCTGTATTTGGATTATGGCTCTGGTTAGTGACTATATGCATTTGTCAAAACTCACAGAATGTACATCTTGAAGGGTTAATTTTGCTGTATTCAATGATACCTTAATATAAATAACAGGGAAAATAGCTTGCTTATTTAAAAAATGATGTAGTATCAATAGTACATGAAAAAAATGTTACCACAGAAAGCTGGTGATATGAAGCATAAGGAATTTAAAATATAAAGTATTCTAAGTATACACATATACACATATATAGTAGTAACATTTTTTCAAACAGCCAAATAAGGAATCAATTATATATAAAAGTAGATCAAAACTTCAAGATCAGAATGGATCATAGAAACCTGAGGTAATCCAATTACTCCATTTAAAAATATTTTATTTATAAATTATTATGAGCCACATTAACTATAAATATCTATATAAAACAAATATATTTAAATCTTCAAAATTTTTATTTTGGCTTACCTCCAGGAATTCTTTGAAAGACTTTGCTCAGAGTATCTCCAGCTATTATGTTGTAACTTATCATAGCTAAAAACATAATTAAAATGATATATTCACCAACAAGCCATCACATATTCATCCTGAATATTTTGAAAGCAGACAGTTATTACCCCAAATATTGGCATAATTCTGTTATCCTCAAATATATGTTATAATTACCAATTTGGGCAACTTTAAAAATAACTAAACAACAGATTTGTAGTGCAGTATCAATTTGTATTACAAAAAGATTTTCACTTTAGAAATGGATTCACCATAGAACACCTTTAAATAGTAAGTCTTGGTAGTCACTTCAAATGCAGTTTATTTTGTTGTTAAAGTTTAGGTTTCCAAACACCTTTTCAGGAACACATGTACTGCTTAAAGTGAGGCATAATAATAGAAAATTTTAAAGGCATCAAAATACCCCCTCAATTGAAAAAGTAAGACTTTTTGGGACGTATATTCATAGGCTTCAATGGAGACATATGGAACTAGTAGTTTGAACAATATTTTCTATAGAACTGACTTAAAAAATGAAGTCAAGGCCAGGCTTGGTGGCTCAGCCTGTAATCCCAGCACTTTGGGAGGCCGAGGTGAGTGGATTGCCTGAGCCCACGGGTTCAAGACCCGCCTGGGCAACTTGATGAGACCTCATCTCTATAATAAATGAGAAATTAGCCAGGTGTGGTAGCGTGCGCCTGTAGTTCCAGCTACTTGGAAGGTTGAGGCGGAAGGATCACCAGAGCCCAGCAGATCGAGGCTGCGGTGGCCGGGAGCAGCCACTGCACTCTAGTCTGGGTGACAGAGTGAGACTCCAACTCAAAAAAAAAACCAAAAAACGAAGTCAATTTAGCCATTGGAGAATATTAACATTTTATTTATTTAAGAAGTGCTAGGTGACATTTTCACCATTATAATACAAATTTTAAATAGCATGTTGGCCTAGTACATGGCATCTACAAATCCTTAGGTTAACAACAAAAAAAAAGTAGAAGCCTTAGGAGAAGTCTGTTATTTCTCATTCCAGATCATTCTGCTTTTTATCAAATAAAGAAAGCCCAAACAGTAACCTGATGAAAATAACCCTCATTTTATTTGAAAGAAATATTCATAAAATAAATCAAAAGGGCTAGAAAATAAGGAAGAAAATAATTAAGGAAACAAACATTTAATTTTGATATATTTCAGCTGCTAATATTCTTGAATGACTATTGAAAGTATTTTTAATCAGAAATGACTGTGTTATGCAAATAATTTCAATATTCATCTTCACAATCATCTTACCTATAAATGGATACAAAAACTGAAGAACAGAAAGAAGGAGATACCCTGGAAAGCCGAAGGTTTTATTGACCAAAGACTGGTAGGTGTCTGTTCCAGAGAGAGCCCCGCCTTTTATCAATAAAACAAGGGAAAAGTCTGTGGCAAAAATAATGATGAAATAAATGTCAGATTACACTTAATACAAAGTTTTTTCATGTTTTCACTTAATAACCATTGAGAAAATGGGAAATTTAGAGAAGTGTTTAATTTAATGCTATAGTATTAATATAACAAAACTTTCTTTTTGTAATACACCACCATTTTATGCAACTGTAATGTTTTCAGCCATATATTTTCCGATAAAGATGCAAATAACAGGAGAGAAGAGGAAACAGACTAGAGTCAAAGTGTCAACATTCTATTACTGCCGGGCTCGGTGGCTCAGCCTGTAATCCCACCCCTTTGGGAGGCTGAGGTGAGTGGATTGCCTGAGCCCGCGCGTTCGAGACCCGCCTGGGCAAATTGGCGAGACCTCATCTCTACAATAAAATCAAAATAAGCTGGGCATGGTAGCGCGCGCCTGTTGTTCCAGCTACTTGGAAGGCTGAGGCGGAAGAATCGCCGGAAGCCCAGCAGGTCGAGGCTGCAGTGGCCGGGAGCGGCCACTGCACTCCAGTCTGGATGACCAAGTGAGACTCCAACTCAAAAAAAAAAAACCCACAAAAAACATTCTATTGCTTTTCTGACCTTCAGCAATTGTTATAAGGTCAATTGTCCAAGGAACAGAATGCAGGTAATCAGAATGCAGGTAATCAAATATTTCATAGGTATTCAACGTGTGAAAACTGAGGATGAAAAATGCTGCAAGCATTTAAAAATAATAGATCTAGGAGAATCAGAGCATTCAATTTTATAACAAAATAAAATCAGTAACTTTATTTCATAGTAATATGGTTAAGAGATACTTTAGGAAATGTTTTTGTTGACATTTAGATTTTAGAAATTTCATGTATTTGTAAAATTTCTGAAGTTTCCCTATATTGATTCTAGTTTTATACCACTGTTTTCGGAAAACGTAGTTGATGTTATTTTCATTTCCTCATATTTGTTACGACTTGTTTTGTGGCCTAACATGCATTCTATCCTGGAGAATGTTTTATATGCAGTCAAGAAAAATGTATGTTCTGTAGCTGTTAGATGGGATGTTCTGTAAATGTCTTTTAGGTTTATTTGGTCTAGAGTGTATTTAAATACAAAATTTCTTTTTTTTTTTTTTCTAGATG
>NW_007248430.1:148344-153355 GCF_000164805.1 Carlito syrichta
GGAGGTGAGAGGATTGCCTGAGTTCAGGGGTTCGAGACCAGCCTGGGCAACTTGGTGAGACCTTGTCTCTACAATAAATCAAAAAATTAGCCGGGCATGATGATATGTACCTGTAGTTTCAGCTACTTGGAAAGCTGAGGCGGGAGGATTGCCAGAGCCCAGCAGGTGGAGGCTGCGGTGGCCGTGAGCATGCCACTGCGCTCCAGCCTGGGCGACTGAGTAAGACACCAACTCAAAAAAAAAAAAAGTTAATCTCTCTCCTTTTTTCATTTAACTCTATGTTTGTTTATTCATTTGTTTTTAAAGAGAAAGACTGCAGTTATATTGGGTACACAGCTATGCACAATGTGAGACATTTGCTCTCTTTTCTCTCTTTCTCATGCTTCTATCATAGTGATATCTTTCTTTTAAGCAATTTGGAAATGCATTAAAATACAAATCAAGGCCAAGTGTGTCCACGCCTGAGTCCCAGCACTGTGGGAGGCCAAGGTGGGAGAAGGCTGTGGAGGGAGGATTGCTTGAGCCCAGGAGTCTGACACTGACCGACCTGAGCAACATAGAGAGACTTTGTTTCTACAATTTTTTTCAAAAATAACAAGCCAGGTGTGGTAGTATATCTGTAGTCCCAGCTACTTGGGAGGCTGAGGAGGAAGGATCTCTTCAGGCCAGGAGTTCAAGGCTGCAGTAAGATATGATTATACCACTGCACTCCAGTCTGGGCGACAGGGACACCTCAATTCAAAATTAAAAAAAAAAAATAAAGAAATCATTGCAATAGTTTTCACCTTGATTCTCCCCCATGTCAGTGAAATTTCTGTCAATAAGTTCATCAGTGATCTCTAAGTTAATACATTGAATCCATACCTCCTAAACCTTAATCTTATTTGCTCTTTTAGGTTTTTTTTTTTTGTTTCCTATTTATCATTACCTTTTTCTCAACCATTCTCCCTTGGTCTTTGGGACATCACTTTCCCTCGGTTTTCCTCCTACCTTTTGGCCATTTGTACTCAATTTTTCACCAGCTTCTTTTACTCTGCATAAACCCTGGATTCCTGAACTTTTTTCTCACTCTTCAAGATATTCTAGTAATCTATTTATGCCTGTGGTTTCAATTTTCATACACATATTAGTAACCCCTAAATTTGTGTTTCCAGCTCAGACTCCTTCAAAACGCCAGATTTCTACAATTAACTGTCTAATAAATATTTAACCTTGGAGATCTCATAGGCATATCTATTTTATTTTATTTGTTATTTTTATTTTTCTTGTCAGGAAACTACAGTATTTATTCACATCCCGGTATATCAATTTTTAAATGTACAAATTCTAATCTGTGTATTTATTCTGAAACTTAATTCTCCATCCATATTCCTGCAATCTGTGATCAGTATCAATAGAAACTTGAGAATTGTTCTATACTTCTCATTATCTCATTACTTTCCATATTCCTTGGGTTACCAAGTTCATTAACTATTGCATCAGAAATACTGAAAAGTATCCCTTTATTTTTAATCTCTAGCTTGCTTTATTGTAGAGCTTTGTTCTTTATAATTTCTTGCCCGGTTTACTGCAATAACTTCCTAATAGCTCTTTAATCCACCAATCTGGCTCCTCATTGAGGGACTTTTGACATCCTTTCCCTACCAAGATATTCTGAACATTCTCCCTTCATCAGGTGGATATGATCATAGATTACCATACAACTAATTGTGTTTTCTGCTTAAAAATCCTCCATGGAAAAAAAGGTATGCTTCTACACTGCTGGTGGGAATGCAAACTAGTGCAACCTCTTTGGAAAACAGTGTGGTGATTTCTAAAAGAATTAGAAATTGACCTTCCCTATGATCCAGCAATCCCTCTACTGGGAATATACCCAGAGGAACTCAGATCATTATACAAAAAAGATACCAGCACACGCATGTTTATTGCAGCACTATTCACAATAACAAAAACATGGAACTAACCATGCTGCCCATCAAAACTGGACAGGATAAAAAAAATACCTATACACAATGGAATATTATGCAGTCATAAAGAAGGACAAACGTATGGACTTCACAGAAACTTAGATGGATTTAGAGTCTGTCATACTCAGTGATCTGTCACAGAAACAAAGAACAGAGTACCATATGCTCTTAATCATAAGTGAACCTTGAACAATTATCATAATACTATAAGAAAGGCATTGGCAGCAGTGGGAAACTGCCAGGGGAAGGGAGGTGGGATTGGCAGTTGAGGAAAACTGTCAGGGGCGAGGGGGACACCTCATCAACAAGGGTACCTGCATAATGACACTTGTATACCTAACCCTGAATTGTACCCTACATCTTTAAAATAAAAAATTTAAAAGTTAAAAAAAAAAATCCTCCAAGGAAATCCACTAACGTCTTTGGAGAAAAATAAACTTCTCTTTTATCAAGCAGAAAAAAATTATTCATTAGCTGTGTGACCTTGGGGGGAAAGACTTGTTTTTTCTGAGCTTATTTATAAAATAAGGCAATACTTCATCCTTGAAGAGTGGCATGAGGTGGTGTTTAAATCCCTATGACAATGTCTAGGGTGTTATAGAGACTAAATTATTGATTTACACTATTTCTACTTATTTTTGACAAGTTACATGTAGTGGTGGAGGAAGCATTGTATTTGGAGTCGGATAATTATGGTAACAACCACAAAATACTAGTAAATACTTCCACAACACTCCCTGTGTGCTAGGCCTTTTTCCAAATGCTTTACATATACTAACTCATTTTATCTTCTCAACAACCCAAGGTAGGTACTAGCCATTAACAGATGAGAAAACTGAGGCACTGAAGATTATGTAAATGAATCCCCACAGAGCTAGAAATGGAAGAATCAGGACTTAGGTCCCAGGAATTTAGCCCCGAATCCATGTACTTTATCGAAATTTCAATCTTTTGTCAGTAACTGCAGACTATGGGTAAGTCATTTTCAGCTATAAAAATCTCACTTTTCTGCTCCATAAAAGTAAAACATGAATATCGACCTCATGAATCCAAAGGAGTTAATACTGTGGTTGCATTATGCTCAGCATCTAGCTCAGGAAATGGTAATGATTACCATTGCATGAGAGCCTTTGTATCTGCCTTTGCAAACCTCTCTAATTTCCCATCCTTCTTTTCCATCAACCCTGCACTTTAGCCAGATTGAATCATTTGTTCATTTCTTTTACATTTCCACATTTCCATCTACTTCCATCTTCTCTGCTAACACATTTTTTTCCTAAACATTCAGTGGCAGCGTTTCCTCTTCCCCAGAACATTTCTGTTCCTTTAAGGCTGGGTTAAATACCAGTGCTTCTGTCCTCATGCACATATCGTTATTATGGTATTTCTCATGAAGTATTATAATTATGTGTTTTGTGTATGACTGACACACTACATTGCTTCATAAAGGCTGGGATAATGTCCTATATTGCTTTGTTCAGCACACTGGTGATCAGCATACATTTGTTGAGTGAATCAATTATCAATATAGCAGGGTTGATAGCTGTCTACCAATATAATTCTAATTTAATGTGATAAATGATTTTAAAATGTTTTGCAAACACAAAGTATATAGCAATTAATTCTACTTCCTTTGCTTAAAATTAGGAAATGCTTCACAGGAGAGTTGAATAATGCCTGAAAGAACAAGATTTCGCCAGGTAGAGAAGAAAAGGAATGTCAGGCAAGAGGATTGTCAATGGGAAGATGGTGAAAAAGCATATTCCACATGTGGGAATGGAATCATCTGCATCTTATCCATGTTGGTGACAGAGTGACAGAGAGGTTAGAGTAATTGGAGATGAGACTAAAAATGCAGACTGGGACCACACTGTGACAAAATTTGAATGCCATAATTTTTGTTGCTCTTGTCGTTACAGAGCCTTGAAATGTATTGATTAGGAAAGCTACAGAAAACAAGCCGAGGTTTTATAATGAGATAACTTGCAGCAATTTGGAGAATTGATCATAAAGTAGACAGATGCTGAAGGCAGGAAAACTGAACAGCAACTTACTGGCCAAGGAAGAGAAGCAAGGAGGACAGAGAGGAGACAAACAATTTCTTAGATATTGTGACAATTTGGTAAACTGTATGGTTGGAAAGAGAACACTGAGCATTTTATAAAAGTTTAAAATGATTGCTTAAAGTTAACATGTGAAGAATTTAGTCAATAATAAATGTAAATACTTTCATTTTCTCATCAAGTATAGGCTGTAAACATATTCTCTTAAAAGTTTTAGGTATCTCACATATTAATCATGATCACAATTTTACCTCCCTTTAAATATATTGTATACAACTTTTAAAATAATCCATGAGTGAATCTACATTATTTAACAGGGTAAACTTCTTTTAAATCATTTTGCATGCTTGGACAATAAACATTGTTTTACACTAATTAACACATATGAAAATCTTAAAGCATATTAAAATTATTTGTTGTAGATAGCTATAATTCTTTTTGCTCCCCAACATTTCACAAACATGAAGACAGAACTTAGAAAAATTACTTGTTGCACTGAAAATATCCCATTGGAGGGCTTAAAAGGCAAAGGAGGCTGGGTGTGGTGGCTCAGCCTGTAATCCCAGCACCTTGGGAGGCCAAGGCGAGAGGATTGCCTGAGCCTGGGAGTTTGAGACCAGCCTGGACAACTTGGTGAGATCTTGTCTCTACATAAATCACAAAAATTAGCCAGGCGTGGTGTCATGCGTCTGTTGTTCCAGCTACCTGGAAGGCTGAGGCAGAAGGATTGCCTGAGCACAGCAGGTTGAGGCTACGGTGACCATGAGCATGCCATTGCACTTCAGCCTGAGCAACAAGAGTGAGACTCCAACTCAAAAAAAAAAAAAAAAAGAAAGAAAGAAAAGTCAAAAGAATACTTGAGACAAACCATTGCTTAATTTTAATGTCAATTCAAAGAAAAATTCAACATGTTGATTTTGCCCTTAAAAATTTAATTAAGAAAAAAAGTGAATCAGACTATAATTTTGTTTACTTTTTTTT
>NW_007248430.1:153474-159531 GCF_000164805.1 Carlito syrichta
ACGCCCGGCTGATTTTTTGATTTATTGTAGAGATGAGGTCTTGCTGCCCAGGCGGGTCTCGAACCCACGGGCTCAGGCAATCCATTCACCTCAGTCTCCCAAAGGCACGGGATTACAGGCTGAGCCACCAAGTCCGGCAATTTTGTTTACTTTTATGTGGTAATCCTTTATTTAGCAAAATCATTTAAGAATTTGAATTGACAGCGTGAGCACGAGGAGGCTACCAATTCCATTTTGTGGCATGGTTGAGCCCGCAGAGCCAACGCTATGAGCAAAGCTCAACCTCCTGAGTTGAAAAAATTTATGGACAAGAAGTTATAATTGAAACTAATGACCAAGAAATATTACAGGGATTTGACCCCTTTATGAATCTTGTGATAGATGAATGTGTGGAGATGGTAACTACTGGACAACAGAACAATATTGGCATGGTGGTAATATGGGGAGATAGTATCATTATGTTAGAAGGCTTGGAATGAGAATAAATGGTTTTTCAGCAGAGAAGTCCATGTCCTTTCTCCAAAGGGCCTGTTTTACTTTGATGTAAAAATCGGGCCAAGTACATTTTCATATTAAACTTTTTGTTAAATAAACTTCTGTAATGGTCAAAAAAAAAAAAAGAATTTGGATCATGCAAGTAAATTAATAAGAGTTTGTAATTTCTTCAAATAAGTAAATTTCCAATACGTGAATTTGCAAAACACTGCTCAGTCACTTTTACAGGTCTATATACAGCATTAGTTATAACAGTTATTCACATTATGATTTCTTTATGTATAATATGATCTGGCTTTAGTAGACTGTTCATTCTTCTCAAGTCCTGAATTCTCAGGTGAAGTATCATTTTTTTTTTTTTTTTTTGCGTTGGAGTCTCACTCTGTCACCCCGACCAGAGTGCAGTGGCCGCTCCTGGCCACCTCACCCTCAACCTGCTGGGCTCAGGCGATCCTTCCGCCTCAGTCTTCCGAGTAGCTGGAACTACGGGCTCACGCTACCACGCCCCGCTAATTTTTGATTTATTGTGGAGATGAGGTCTCGCCAAGTTGCCCAGGCGGGTCTCGAACCCGCGGGCTCAGGTAATCCACTCACCTCAGCCTCCCAAGGCGCGGGATTACAGGCTGAGCCACCGAGTCCGGCTAGTTTTTTAAAATATTTTCCATTCACTGGTTTACAATGTGTGTAAATGTTTGCAGTGTACTTAAGTAAACTATAGTGATTATGCCTGAGGAAATTAATTATTTGTCTGTGCCGATTGACTGAGAAACAGGAAATTTAAAAATGACAAGGGAAAATTCTTTTTTTTTTTGAATTGGAGTCTCACTCAGTCGCCCAGACTGGAGTGCAGTGGCTGCTCCCGGCCACCACAGCCTCGACTTGCTGGGCTCCGGCGATCCTTCCGCCTCAGCCTTCCCAGTAGCTGAAACTACAGGCGCGCGCAACCACGCTCGGCTAATTTTGATTTATTGTAGAGATGAGGTCTCGCCAAGTTGCCCAGGTAGGTCTCGAACCCGCGGGCTCAGGCAATCCATTCACTTCAGCCTCCCAAAGGCGCGGGATTACAGGTTGAGCCACCGAGCCCGGCTGGGAAAATTCTTGAATGGAATTTTTAGTGTAATAAATGCTCTAATAAATAGAATGTAACTATTTTTAGACACCAGCAATTCTTTTTCTTTTTCTTTTTTATTTTTGGAGTTGGAGTCTCACTCCATCACCCAGGCTGGAGTGCAGTGGCACACTCTCGGCCACCCC
The DNA here is from genome assembly GCF_000164805.1 of Carlito syrichta. Taxonomy (NCBI): domain Eukaryota; kingdom Metazoa; phylum Chordata; class Mammalia; order Primates; family Tarsiidae; genus Carlito; species Carlito syrichta. The sequence continues at coordinate 155,224 of NW_007248430.1, forward strand.
AGCATTGACCTGCTGGGCTCTGGCAATCCCTCCACCTCAGCCTTCCATGTAGCCGGAACTGCAGGGGCACACTACCACGCCCGGATATTTTTTTGATTTATTGTAGAGATGAGGTCTTGCCAAATTGCCTGGCCTGGTCTTGAACCTGCAGGCTCAGGCAATCCACTCGCCTTGGCCTCCCAAAGTGCTAGGATTACAGGCTGAGCCACCGAGCCCAGCCACTAGCAACTCTTAATAAACACAGAGTCATAGGTCCCATGCTACTGCATTATAGGTCCTAAGCTACAAATTAAGAGCTGTAGGAACTAGAAGCGGTTTAGGTCTTGAGGATGAGTGGATTGGGAAGAAGACAGGAGGAAAGGAGTTCAATGCCTCTGCAGTTTTGAACTTGATATCTATTACATGCTCTACTGTCTATCCCTCAGCCTAAACAAAAACAGCCAAATTATGGGCTGGTCTCGGAAGCCTGGGGTTTTATGAGGATTATGAGAGATAACATCTTGATCTGAGTCTCTAGAAGCAGAACTTGGAGTTTCTTGGGCAAGGGATTTATGGATGGAGTGCTCTCAGGAGAAGGGGAGTGAAAGGATGGGGCAGGGAAAACAGTTCAGCAAATATTGCAGGGGTGGAGCTCGGGAGCTACAAGGGTGCAACACAGTAGTCCCTCATGGAAGCTAGGAGTTGGGCTTTTGGCTTCTCATCAGTCAGTTGCTGACTGATAGCTATGAGGAAATGGGGCCTGAGGGGAATTAACCTCGTAAGAAGGTGACCCCTTGAGGTCCAGGCCAACACTCCAGAGCAGGGGCAGCTGAGGTGTTTTGCAACAGTTGGCAAAAGGGCAGCAAGGCCACCGCAGCAGCAACCCCTGTAGGTGGTGACTATTTATGATTATTGCCTATTTCACCATGATCCTAAGGTCGAGAAAATAATCTGTGTGTCATCACGTGAGCTGGTAGCATGACGGGGCAGAGTTGAGGACAGCAGGAAGAGGAGATGATTATGAGTGGCAAAGCCTGCATTTTGTGAGTGAGTAGCGAAACGTGGGAGTGAAAGAACAAGTTGCGTGCAGGTGGGAAGCAGAAGAGAAGTGAGAGGGAAACACCCTACTGTTGCACTTAAAGACTGCGGCAGGTAGGGAGCACTGGCAGGCCCTGGCAAGGCAGGGAAGGGTGGTGAGCTTGGCTAGGTAGCTGAGCACCAGGGCTTTCAGTTCCACCTGCACAAACACAGCTGGAAAAGGTTGCTCCTGGCGTCCACCTGCCCCTGAAGCCCCGCCTCTGCCCCGTCAGAGCACAGTCCTCTTTTAGCTTTTATCAGCCTTTCAAATGACTCTCCCATCCACCACTTTCTGCATAAAGTGAAAAGGCACATGAAAAGGATTTAGGCTTGGTAATATATAATGCTCTTCTACTTTTTCTAATCTGTTTAAAGGATTAGTAAAACAAGTAAATCCCCTCAGACATAAATGCTCAAATTCTTTAGGATTCTTTGATGCACTTTTTAATTAACTAGGGAATGCAACTGCAGGGTACTTGAGTGTATAAAGCAGTCATTACACAACTTAAATTGCACGAATAAAAAAGTATATAGTATTTTACCTGTAACATATGAAACGCACAATAAAAGCAATATTCCCAAAGGAAATCCAGCTTGCTTCATTGAATAAGGCAATCCTGGAAAAACATAAGATGCCCCATCCCTTCTGTTAATAAGATAGCTAGAAATACACAAGTTCTCCCCAATCTCTGAATATAATAGGTAGTCAGTTTACATACACAGATATGTAAATTGTTATATTTGCATGCTATGTTTGTAAGCTATGCATAAGACAGTACTAAGATTAAATGTTAGCATATAAATACATATTTCAGAATAAAATGTTATTAAGTTAGGGACAAGTCAAGAGAACAAGTTTTTGAGGTGATGGAATAAGAATTAGAAAGCAGCAGATAAAAAATAGATGCCAGTTCACACAAATAATCCTTACTTCAGGGTAAGGGTGACATATGCCCTAGAATATGTGGAGAGTAATGTCTCCAAGCCCTTCCTTATGAGCTGTTCAGGGAAGCAGAGAATAAGAAGGAGCATAGAAGGTTTGTGGAATACAAGAAAGACCTACTTTGGAGCAAAGTACTAAGAAATACCTACTTTGGGGCAAAATGGGGCAACCATGCAGGAAAAAGAAGAGAAAAATCAGAAAGCAAGAATACTTTTTTTTTTTTAAGGCTGAAGGGGGTATACAAAATTATTTCTTATGATTTTGGAGGAAATGGACAATTTTAGGTTATGGGCAATAAAATATTTAAATAAACATAGGTAAAATATTTGAGAAGAACATTTTTATTCTCAAAAAAGTTTCCCTGTTAAAAAAGAAACCCAAGTTATTGAGCATAATTAAGTTTTACTTTTTAATGTTGCTGACATGAATCAGCTTAAAGTATTCACATCAGGAGTTAGCTCTAGAATTCTTCCAAGCAGAGCTGCCCACACCTGCATAGTACACGGAGGCAGAATTTTAAACCAGTCTTTACCCCTGCTTGCTTTTACTTCACCTCACATAACTCCATTTTATGCCTCATTTAAAAAATAAAAGTCTATATATGGAAAAATGTAAAATCAAGAAGCATGCCAACTTATGAAAAGTAAGAAAACTAACTCTAGATAAATGTTCAATTCTCAGAAGATGATGACTGAGACTAAAATGGCAAAATTTGTTAGTAAAACATTATGTTCTCAATGAGTACTGCAGTTTGCAGAATTGTGTTTTGGCCTCGCCTTTTCTGAAATGGAATGTTTCAAATAACAAAAGGGGTAATAATCCCTGAAAATATAACTGCTTTTATCATAATGAAATGCACTTTAAATTTTTTTAAGAATTTCCCTTTGCTTTTAAAACATTAACAAATATGAGTTACTTATTTCTTTTAGTTCTGATTGTTTAGCTCTTTTGTTATAAAAATCATATGCATATTCAATGAACAAATTTGTATTATGATTGAATGATATTTCAAATTAATATAGCATAAGTTTGTACTTGAACATGTATAGATAGGTAAGAAAATATTGTATGAATTTAATTTTTTACAAGATTGGTGTGTTTTCATATTAAGCTTTTGCACCTCCAATATCTTCAAATATCTGGAGAATTTATACTTCTAGAATGTCACAGAAAGATGATTCAAATAACGGTGGACACTTCAGTAAGAGGGGGGAAAAAATTCAGTTCAGTAACACTAGCAATTGACCAGGCAGCCTATGAAAAATTGGATTCAGCATCACCCTCATGCTTAAGATACAGCTTAAGCTACACCTGTGGAGGATGCGCTTCACAGTGGAAGAGTGTGGATTACAATCCCATCTTCAGCATAACAGAGATTGATGCATATTGTTACCTTGGGAAAAACAGGAAAGCTTTTATGGTAGATTACCAATGTTCTCATTTAAAATTTCTTCCCTTGAAATATACAATGAACACTAGCAGCATAGTGAGTTCTAAATTTTGCCTTTTCACTTAAAATGAAAAACATAACAAAACACAGCACTTACCTATGATACCAGATCCTATAATTGAGTTGACAATATTAAAAAGAGCAGTAGACTGACAGGTTTTCTCTTTATACGCATGTTCAGAAACAAGGGTCTCTCTGTCATCTAGATCGCTCTATTTTAATAGATAGAATGGCAATTAAACACATGTTTACTAATTCAAAAAATTAGAAAAATGGCAGACAAATGCGCAGTGCAGGATAACACGATATTAATAGTAATAATAAATAATGTCAATAATAATAAAATAATGCTAATAAATAATAATAAAGAATAACAGTCATAGCTAATAATGTAACAGGGCTTTGTAAGCAAACTCCATCCTTCAAAATGTCCAGACTGCAGCTGTCCCAACTGCTGAGTACAAGATCTGTTAGGAGCTTAATGATGTGATTTTGTGAAATTAAAACGTTGTACTGAAAAGTGCCTGCCAAGAAAAAAAAAAAAGTCAGATTAAAGCAAAACTTTTTCTCCCAGAAAACTTTCCGCGATGCTAAACCAAGACCGCATAGGAAGGCAGCTGACCTGTTGCAAGGTGAACGACACTTCAGGGGAATCGGCTTTAGAGTCTGTCCTGGTCGCTAGTTTTACCTGCGGCGGGAGGACGGGCTGTTGTCCCTGGTAGCCCATGGCTGCGCGGTGGTCTTGAGCCGGCGGAAGATTCTGGGGCTGGGCCCCTGGCTGTCACCTGCCGGCCTCCCCGCCACCTCGCACACTTCCGACGTCCGCGTGTGGCCAGAGAGCTGGAGGAAGCCAGATCCG
>NW_007248430.1:159593-170958 GCF_000164805.1 Carlito syrichta
GCCTGGGGCGGCTTTTCACCGGAGTATACCCAGTCAGATGTATTTTTCCTCCAGATGCGGAGATGCTGCAGGGTGTTTCTGATCTGAGCAGCCGCTCTCACCCCTCCCCTCCGCCTTCCTCACCAAACCCCCCCCACCGCTTCCCCCAGAGAACACGAAAAGCTGCTCTTCTCTGAAGCTGCAAAGTACAACTTGTTCCACCCACACGGCACTGTCCAGATTGTACAGTTATGATGGCCTCGTATGAGTCCATTCCTAAATCAACTGCTCTTTATTGGAATCTGATACCCAGGTAAGAACACAGCAGCACTCTTGGGCTCACGGAGCATCTTTTCTATGAGCACCTACTCCTCTTCCCTACACCTCTTCTATGACAGATGAAAATTTAAGAACTTTCATTTTAAACAGAAATTAAATTGAAGGACTCATAAGAAAATAAACAGGAAAAGACAAAACTGGAAACAACTGAGCAGGCTTTGGTCAAATCCTTCTGGTTAACTTTTCAGAAAAGGAGACGGAGAGGAGGAAAATGCATTGTTACCGGTTTTGAATAATGAAACTTAAAAGGGAGAAGAGGGGTACAAGGAGTTGGGTAAGAGCATTTGAACTGAAAGAATCTTAAAGGACCATCAATTCAAGCCTTTTATATTACCACAGAAGAAGAAACTGAAGCCCAGAGAGTATTCAATCACAAAGAGACAGAGTACATTGGAGGAGAGTTTCAGGGTAATAAGAGTGGCAATATGGCATCATATTTATCAAATTCAGTCGTCCCTCTATCCACAGAGAATTGACTCCAGGACCCCTATGGAGACCAAAATCCTGATGTTCAATTTTCTGATATAAAATGTTGTAGTACTGACATATAACCTATATCCTCTTGTATATTTTCAATAATCTCTAGATTGCTTATTATACCTAACACAATGTAAATGCTATGCAAATAGTTGTTATCTTGTATTGTTTAGAAACGATAAGGAAAAAAGTCCACATATGATCAGTACGGATACAAGTAGGTCTAACTACATTTTTTATCTGGGGTTGGTTGAATCTATGGATATGGAATTGGGGATACTGATGCCAGCTGTACCTAATTAAAAAGGTACTGTTTCATAGACATTTATTTAAAATTATAAAAAAAAACCCATAAAAAACTAAATAACGAACTGGACCTAGTGACTCAGTCTGTAATCCCGCGCCTTTGGGAGACTGAGGTGAGTGGATTACCTGAGCCCGCGGGTTCGAGATCCGCCTGGGCAGCGAGACCTCATCTCTACAATAAATCAAAAATCAGCCGGGCGTGGTAGCGCGTGCCTGTAATTCCGGCTACTCGGAAGGTTGAGGCGGAAGGATCGCCGGAGCCCAGCAGGTCGAGGCTGCGGTGGCCGGGAGCGGCCACTGCACTCCAGTCTGGGCGACAGAGTGAGACTCCAACTCAAAAAAAAAAAAAACCAAAAAACAACTAAATAAAGACTTAGGAAATAAACTAAACTCTCCATCAAATTAGCAAATGTTAACATTTTGTCATATTTCCTTCAAACTGTAGAAATAAATGAACATTAAACGTCACAATAGAAATCCTCTGACCGTCTTCATTCCTTTCTCCTCCCTTTATCCCTAGCGTCATCCAATTCGTGAAGTCTATTCATGCTTATATTTTAATTTATTCATTTGTAGCCATAAATGATATATACCATTGACTTTTGTGTTTTCAAGATTTACAGTGATGGTGCCATTTTATACATTTTATTTTTCTACTGGCATTTTCTTTTGTTTACTCAGTATACTGTTTCAAGATGTATGGTATAGATCTATGCAGATACGGTTTATTCATTTTTTCTAACACAGTTCAGTCGACCATACCTCTAGTGAAAGATATTAAGGTTGTTTTTCATTTTACAGTCTTCTGGAGCACATAAGTATTAGTTTCTCTACTAGTAGAGTTGCTAGGTAGTAGGACATACACTACCTACTACCTTAAATTTCCATGGACTACTACCACTTTCAACTTCACTAAATAGTTCTAAATTCCTCTGCAAATTGATAGTATGAATTACACTTCTACCAGCAGGGATAGAATTCCTGTTTCTCTGTATTGTCAGCAACACCGCGACTTACTTTATTTAAGTTTCACGTTTTGTTAAGGTTTAAAATGGTGCATAATTATTGGATACATTTCCATTATTCTAATTTACATTGAGGTGAAAGATTTCCTTTGATATATAATTAAATATTTGCATTGTCTTCTTTGTAAATTTCATTTTACATTTGATTAAGTTGTTAGTCTTTGTTTACTGATTTTTTTTTTTTTGAGTTGGACTCTCACTCTATGACCTAGACTGGAGTGCAGTGGCCACTCCCGGCCACCGCAGCCTCGACCTGCTGGGCTCCGGCGATCCTTCCGCCTCAGGCTTCCGAGTAGCCGGAATTACAGGCATGCGCTACCCGGCTGATTTTTTGATTTATTGTAGAGATGAGGTCTCGCTGCCCAGGCGGGTCTCGAACCCGCGGGCTCAGGCAATCCACTCACCTCAGCCTCCCAAAGCGCTGGGATTACAGGCTGCGCCACCGAGCCCGGCTGGCTTCTTTCGTTTAAAGTTGTTTGTGGTATATTTTTATCCTGTGAAACTTACAATTTTGTGATATACTCAAAATTATTCATCATAATCTTGATACAAGTGCATTAAGAGAAAAAAAATTATAACCCTATTTCACTTACAAACATATATGGAAAAATCTCAAAGAAAATGTTGGCAAATTGACCAGCTGTGCATGAAAAAGTTAACAATACTGTGGCTCTGTTTTAGTCCACTCCTAAGTTAGCTGCTCTTTTGCTGCAGTCTGATGCCCAGGTAAGGACGAAGTAGCACTCCTGGACCCACTGAGCATCCTTTCGATGAGCACCTACTCCTCCTCCTTACACCTCTTCTATTGCAGAGATGACAGATGAAAATTTAGGAGTTTTATTTTAAATGGAAATTGAAGGACTCATAAGAAAATACACAGACAAAAAAAAAAGCCTTACTTAGGGTTTGAGTATACCCTAAGTATGAAAGGATGGCTTGATTAACAAAAAAAGTCTATAAATATAATTTGCAATATTAATAGATTATAAAGTAAAAACATGTTATTATTTCATTAGATGCTACAAAAATACCTTGATAATGTTAAATTCTTGACTAAAAAACTCTTTGTAAATTATAAATTGAGGGCCAGGCTTGGTGGCTCAGCCTGTAATCCCAGCATTTTGGGAGGCCAAGGCGAGTGGATTGCCTGAGCCCGCAGGTTCGAGACCAGCCCAGGTAACTTGATGAGACCTCATCTCTACAATAAATTTTTTAAAAAAATTATAAATTGAATACAATTTTCTTAAACTGATAAACTGTAGCAAAACATCTTCATTATGGGGAAATTTTGGAAGCATTCTAATTTAATTAGAAATGAAACAAAAATATCAATGATTCTGATTTTTATTTAACATAATATTGAGGTTCCTAGCCTAAAGCAATAAGAAATGAATGAGAAAGTGTGAGAATTGGAAAGGTAGGAATAAAGTGTCATTATTTTCAGATAAGATTGTTTATACAGAAAAATTCAAAAAAGTTTAGGAGAAAAAATGAGAAATAATAAGAGTTTAGGGAACTGAGTAGTATAAGAATAAGCTGAAAATATGTTAATTTCTCTACAGCAACAACAAACTACTAAATATTATAATTAAAAAGAATATTATCGTGTCACATAGAATAAAGTACTTAGCAATAAATCAAACCAGAGAAAAATGTACACAATTTCTTCAGAGAAAATTATAACAGAAAAGAGACATGAGACCTAAATAAATGGCATGATATACCATATTTATGGATAAAAAAAATTTTAAAGAAATCAATTCTGTCCAAGTTGATCTATTGATTAAATACAATTAGTTCCACCATATCGACCACAAATCTTTGGGACTGTAAACTTGTCAAACTTTCCTTTTATTTAATTACAAAAGAAAAAGTAGAAAAAGTAAATGAGAAATTTTTATAAATTACTATATTTCTACTTTGAGTGATGACTATAAGATTTTTTTCCATATTTTATGTCTATGTATATATGTGGTTTTTTTTCCCCCTCATTGTGTATACGAGTTCTGAGTGGTCTTAAAATATATCCCCAAATTCTCTTATACTCTTCTCTCCAAAAAGTGGAACTTAATTCCCCTTCCCATGAGTGTGGACTCAACCCAGTCACTTGCTTCTAATGGATAGCATATGATGAAAGTGATGTGTATGCATTCTGATATTAAATCATAAAAGTAATTTTGGATTCTGCCTTATTTCCTTCCAGATCACTCACTCTGGGAGAAGCTAGGTGCTATGTTGTGAAGGAATTCAAGTTACCTATGGAGAGGCCCACATGGCAAGAAACTAAAGCCTCTTGCAATGCCACGTGAGCAAGATACATTAAAAGAAGATCCTTCAGTTCCAGTCAGGCTTTTAGATTACTGCAGCCCATGTTAATGACCTAATAGCACCCTCATGAAAGACCCTGGGCAAAGACCACTCAACCAAACTGCTCCCAAATCCTTAACCCACAGAAAATATGAGATAATAAATGTTCATTCTTTTATTGGGCCACGAAGTTTTAAGATTATTTGTAACACAGTGATAAATAGCTAATATATCATATTTCTATAAATATTTGTTAATGATCTTTTTAAAGGTCCTTTTTTCCTTAATACAATTTCAAGAGCAGCATTCATTTAATGTAATTCAAAAGTATTATATTCTCAGCCGGGCTCGGTGCTCAGCCAGTAATCCCGCGCCTTTGGGAGGCTGAGGTGAGTGGATTGCCTGAGCCCGCGGGTTCGAAACCCGCCTGGGCAACTTGGTGAGACCTCATCTCTACAATAAATCAAAAAATCAGCCAGGCGTGGTAGTGCATGCCTTTAATTCCGGCTACTTAGAAGGCTGAGGCGGAAGGATCGCCGGAGCCCAGCAGGTCGAGGCTGCGGTGGCCGGAAGTGGCCACTGCACTTCAGTCTGGGCGACAGAGTGAGACTCCAACTCAAAAAAAAAAAAAAAAAAAAAAAAAGAATTATTTTCTCAATGAAAAAAACTTGAAAAAGAAAGAAATAAACAGAAAATCACCAACAATCCTCCCATGCCTAGATAAACAAAATTAGCATTTTTGCACCCTACAGCTTAGTCAGATTACACAATATTTCGTTTGTTGAAGTGCGTATTCACAAGAACAAAAGCAGTTTTATTGAGTCTGTATTAGCCCCAGAGAGAGGATATGGGAGCCAGACTTTCAGAAATATTGAGAGCCTTAACTTGAGCTTTTTATCAAATAATATAATTATGTAAGTAATATATTATGCCTTTGTAGGATTATTATATTTCTTCTATTATTTGGTTACAGTCTAGGCTAGGTGACTTCTAAGGCACCTAGGTCTCTGAGAAATAGTCAAAGAAGACACTGTCTTGCAGAAGTCTGAATTTAGAAAACTCTTCCTATTGTCTAATCTGACACCTTTCTGATATGTTTAAGGTTCAAATTTGGATGAGACTAGATATATTAACTTTTGATCCACATCCTTGAGAAAGGTTACTTTCTCCCTCAACCTTAGACATGAGTCTGTAAGAGGAGTACTTTTGTTTTTTGTAAAACAAACAAATAAACAAAAAACTGATGCTTAACATTCTCTACAATATTGAGGTATTGGTTTAGTTGCTGTAATAAATAGAGCACGAATATGCAGAACCTCAAACAAGATAGATCTTTCTTTTTTTTTAAACTTTCCAGAGGGAGAGGTCTTCACTCTTTGCTGGAAAGACTTCTCATGCATTTTGCTAAATAATCAAACTGTATTCTTTTTTATATGGTGTGATAACCTTACATAATTATTCTTGTAATTATCTTCTATGATCTATAAATTGCTCATCAAATAATACTTTATTCATGTGGTACCATGTTATTACTACTGCAGTTATCACTAACGCACATTTTTTTTTTTTTTTTTTGAGTTGGAGTCTCACTCTGTCACCCAGACTGGAGTGCAGTGGCCGCTCCCGGCCACCGCAGCCTCGACCTGCTGGGCTCCGGCGATCCTTCCGCCTCAGCCTTCAGAGTAGCTGGAATTACAAACGTGCGCTACCAAGCCCGGCTGATTTTTGATTTATTGTAGAGATGAGGTCTCGCCAAGTTGCCCAGGTGGGTCTTGAACCCGCGGGCTCAGGCAATCCACTCACCTCAGCCTCCCAAAGGCGCAGGATTACAGGCTGAGCCACTGAGCCCGGCACTATCGCACATTTTAATGCTTTTTAATAATTATTAAAATTCTGAAAAGCTACTATAAAGGCATTTCTGGTTAGAAGTCAGGGTGGGTGGGATATTGAGTAATAAGTTGAGTGTTAGTGTGACTATAAGTTCAGTTTTGCCCAATATAGTCTTCATTTAGGCTTCTTGTCCCAGTGTAATTATGAATAGCATCTTTTTCATTCTCAATGCTACAAAGAGATCTATAGGATAATAATTTCATCTAATATTCGCCTAGCACTTCACAATTTTCTCTTGTGCGTAGCACTTCACAGTTTTTTTCTTGTGGTATACAAAGAAAGGATGGCAGATCTGAGAACCATGGACTTTTGGTTAATTGTTCAGTTATATAGCAGATAGGGAGCTGGGCTCTGGAATCACAAAAACGTGGGTCTGAATCAAAGCTCTAGGGATCTTGGCAAGTTTTTGAGCCTTAACATTTTATTTACAAAAAAGAAAGACTAATAGTACCTCTTTCATAGCACTAATTGTGAAAATTTAGTGAGACAACCTATTTCTTTTCCTTTTCCTTTTAATCAACACATAATAATTGTCCATACTTATGGAGTATAGAGTGATTCTTTGATATGTGTGTACAATGTCTAATGACACAATCAGGGAAACTGGGATATCTATCTTCAAACATTTATTATTTCTTTGTGTTAGGAGAACTTTAAGTTCTCTTTTCTAACGTTTTGGATACAGACAATAAACTATTGTTACCTATTCCACTCCACAGTGTTAGAACACTAGAACTTATAGAACAACACTGATCTATTTATAATTTTGGAGGTGACCTATTTTTATTAGTTTTCTAGGACTGCTGTAATAAAGTACCATAAACTAGGTGACTTAAACAACTGAAATCTATTGTCTCACAGTTCTGGAGGTGAGAAGTCCCAAATCAAGGTCTCGGCAGGGCCATGCTCCCTCTGGAACCTATAAGGGAAAATTCTTCCTTGCCTCTTCTTAGCTTCTAGTGGTTAGCTGGCAATCTTTGGAATTCCTTGGCTTGTAGATGTGATGATGGATGGTGTAGTTGTTCCATGGGTCCTTGGCTTACCACAGAAAGGAACTGCAGAATGAGCTGCAGAGAGAGGTTTAAAGTACAGTTTATTAGGAAGCACACACACACACACACACACACACACACACACACACACACACAAAACCACCTTTAAGAGAGAATGTGGGTACCCTCAAAGGAAAGGATACCCCCTTTCTGTTAGCAGAGTGCTTTATATATTTCCAAAATGGTGGTTAAGCAACGTATTTCTAAGCTAAGCTTTGATTACAAGTTTCAGTTCTCATTGCCTTACTCCTACGTTTGTTTGTGTCATGAGGAAGTTTTGAGATAATAAAAAAGTTACTGTTCAATTAAGTTTTGTTTTACAGCAGCATGCCTCAGTGTCTCTGGTAACTCCCTACTGACCTGTTTTTGGTTTTTGTAGCCAGCTGTCCCATAGTCCAAGGTCGGGCCTGGGTTTCAGTTAGTGTGTAGTTGTTTAAAAGATCTATGTCCTGGTTGGGCACGGTGGCTACCGTCTATAATCCCAGTACTTGGGAGGCCAAGTTGAGAGAATTGCCTGAGCCCATGTGTTCGAGAGCAACTTGGGTAACTTGGCGAGACCTCATCTCTACAATAAATAAAAAAATTAGCTGGGCATGGTGGCGCATGCCTGTAGTTCCAGCTACTTGGAAGGTTGAGGCGGAAGGATCACATGAGCCCAGCAGGTCAAGGCTGCGGTGGCCGTGAGTGTGCCACTGCACTCCAGCCTGGGTGACAGAGTGAGATTCCGACTCAAAAAAAAAAAAGAGCTATATCCTGATAAGATGGTGCCCAGATGTCTGACCATCTGGCTTCCTACTTAACTAGGCCTGCCTGTAAGAAGCTCACTATCTATATCTAAGCAATGCTACCTCAGATGTATCTCCTCCATCTTCCCATGGGTGTCTCCCTAGGTTTCTTCACATACTCTCGCCGTTATGCATGTCTGTGTCTGAGTTCAAATTTCCTTTTTATTATTTATTTATTTTAAAGATGTGGGGTATAATTCGGTGTTAGGTATATAAATGGTCATTGTAAAGGTGAAGTTTAGGCTTCACATTGGTCCCCACTTCACCTGATTTGAGGTCAGTTTCCCTTATTGATGATGTGTATCTCCCTACCCCCCAGGGCAATTTCCCCCCACTGTCAATCCTTTTCCTGTAGTATTATGTTAATTTTCTTTTTTATAAGGACATCGTCATATTTGATTAGGGCCCATCCTAATGACCTTATCTTAACTCGACTACACCAGCAAAGACCCTGTTTCCATATTAGGTCACATTTTGAGGTACTAGGAGTTAGGACTTCAACATATGTTTTGAGGGGGAGATGCAATTTAGGCTATATATTATTTTAAAAGGATTTTAATATAATGGAACATGATAAGTTCTTAATAACTGTTTGCTGCTGCTATATCTAAACAGAAAAATACTTTATTAGGTCAAATTTGCATAAGTTAGAAGGAATTTTGGTCACTAAAGCAGAAACTGCTATTTGACTGTAAATATCCACTCTCCCTGCTTCCACTATGAGAGAGCTTCTGATTTTTGTCTTGACTGTGGCAATCTAGAAAGAGAACTGAAAATCATATCCTCACTTGTAGCTGACTGTGGTCATATAGCTAAGTCTGACCAAGAGGATGCAGGTAAAATGTGTGTCCTTAATAAGATGGATAATAAAATCTTTACCTTTCTTTTGCTTCTTCCTACTGGCCAGAGACATGATGATGAAGTGGGAGTTTTATCCTGAAGCAACCACTTGGAAACTTCATGTTGAAGATGACTGAGTAACAAGATAGAAGGGGCCTGGGTGGATATGTCAGATTTGGAAATTTTCATGATGATGTGAGACAGAAATACACTTCAATTTTGCTTAAATCGATGTTATTTGCAGTTTTCTGTCATTCACAGACAAATCTAACCATCATTACTGCACCTTTTCTAGGTACAAAGGCTATGATTCTAATAGTGAAAAAAGATGCATCCAGTCTAGATATTTCCATATAACAACACCTAAAGAGATTCCTTTTTTTTTTTTGAATCAGAGTCTCACTCTGTCACCCCACCCAGTCTGGAGTGCAGTGGCATGTTCACAGCCACTGCAGTATCGAACTGCTGGGCTCAGGCGATCCTTCACCTCAGTCTTCCAAGAAGCTGGAACTACAGGCATGCACCACCATGCCTGGCTTATTTTTTATTTTATTTTAGAGACAAGGACTTGCCAAATTGCCCAGACTGGTCTCGAACCTGTAGGCCCAGGAAATTCTTTCACCTCGGCCTCCCAAAGTGCTAGAATTATAGGCATGAGCCACCACGCTTGGCCAAGAGATTCTTTAATTAAATTTCTTATGGAAGTAACAGGAGTATTCATTGTAGTTCATTAAACTCTAAATTAACAAATATATACAGGTTACCATTATATGCAAATATAATAAGCTGTAAATTATTGGATTCTATTTATAGTTTTGTCTCACTAATAAACTGGTAAGAAAGGTTGGCTAATATAGCAAGGATAAAACTCTCTGTCAACATGGTATGAATCCTCTGCTGTGTGTCTGTCCTCTGTTGGTTTCATCCTTATATCCTTAGGTGTCTGGTCAATGTGGCTGTCCAGGCCTTACTTTGGGTTCTACAGAGAATTCTTAGTCTTTGATTGTTAACCTGAGCTCTGACCCAGCAAAACTGCAGCTCTCAGTCTGACTTGAGTGTATTCTCAGTGTCTTCCACTTTACCACCTGTATTCTCTGCATACATGATGAAAAATGTAATTTTTAGGTCTGCATGGAGAGAAGTTTTTCTACTGGAAATTCAAACTGAAATTTGATTCTTCTTGCTTTCAGCTCATAATATTTTCTTTGTAAGATCATGAATCATTTCTCAGGCTCCAGAAGCTGGAGGTGGGTGACTGCTGCTGTGTAGTCATTTTGTGTCCACTATAATGTGAATAACATGATGTAGGACAGTAGGTGAGCAAACAGTGCAGTAAGTTCCCTGCGTACTAATGAGTTCTGTTCCAAGAGCATGTTCGTAATTCCAAAAATTTTGTTAGTTAGCTTAGGTACCCAACTAACACAATTGGTTATATAGTACTGTACTGTGATAGGTTTAAAATACTTTTCACACAAATAATACATAAAAAACAAACATAAAAAATAAAGAAAAAATATATATATTTTTTAGTTGGAGTCTCACTCTGTCACCCAGACTGGAGTACAGTAGCCGCTCCCAGCCACCGCAGCCCTCACCTGCTGGGCTCTGGCGATCCTTCTGCCTCAGCCTTCCAAGTAGCTGGAACTACAGGCATGCGCTATCACGCCCGGCTAATTTTTGATTTCTTGTAGAGATGAGGTATCGCCAAGTTGCCCAGGCAGGTGTCGAACCTGTGGGCTCAGGCAATCCACTCACCTCAGCCTCCCAAAGGCACGGGATTACAGGCTGAGCCACCGAGCCCGGCTTCTGGCAATCCTTTCACCTCAGCTTTCCAAGTAGCAGGAACTACAGGCATGTGCTACCATGCCTGGCTAATTTTTTGTTTTATTGTAGAGACAAGGTCTCTTCAAGTTGCCCGGGCTGGTCTTGAATCCATGGACTCAGACAATCTACTTGCCTCAGCCTCCCAAAGTGCTGGGATTACAGGCTGAGCCACCCAGCCCAGCCAGATTTTTTTTTTCTAATCCTGCATCTTTAATGGTCTGAAATTGGCTAGGTGCAGTGGCTCACACCTGTAATCACAGCACTTTGGGAGGCTGAGGCAGGAAGATTACTTGAGCCAGGAGTTTGAGACCAGCCTGGGCAACACAGTGAGAGCTCATCTCTACAAAAAAATTTTTTAAATTAGGCAGGTGTGGTGGTACATACCTGTAGTCCCAGCTACACAGGAGACCAAGGCAGGAGTATCTCTTGAGCTCAGGTGTTTGAGATCAGCCTGGGCAACATAGCAAGAACTTATCTCTAAAAAAAATTTTTAAATTAGCCAGTCGTGGTGGTGCATGCCTGAGGTCCTAGCTACTTGGGA
>NW_007248430.1:170978-178940 GCF_000164805.1 Carlito syrichta
CCCCAGCCCCCGCAGCCTCAACCTGCTGGGCTCTGGCGATCCTTCTGCCTCAGCCTTCCAAGTAGCAGGAACTACAGGCGCGCGTTACCACGCCTGGCTAATTTTTTTGATTTATTGTAGAGATGAGGTCTTGTCAAGTTGCCCAGGCGTGTCTTGAACACACGGGCTCAGGGAATTCACTCACCTCAGTCTCCCAAAGTGCAGGATTACAGGCTGAGCCACCGAGCCTGGCCAGTACTAATTTTCAATCACTCATTATTAAATATGCCCAAGACACACCCAAAGTGACAGCAGTTGAAAGTGCTATGTACTCGTTAGTATCTTCTAGTCAAGGTTATTTATGAAAGTTACACTAGAATAAGTAAGAGCTCATTTACCTATTTTGATCTTTTTCTCCTTCTGTTTTAATAAAGTTTCATTTGCAGTATTTCAGCCCTGTATCAGTTAAATTTGACTTGGAAATAGGATATTGTATACCCTTAGGATGGGCTCAGAAAGGAGGACTAAACTCGCCAAGATAGTACTCTTGACAATGGCAGCTTAAGAACTTGCAAAACTGGGGCTGAGGGTGGGGGAAGCCTTGTGTTAGGGACAACTGTGACTGTGCATCCCTTCCTAGCTAGAATATTTCCTTTTTATACATGATGTTTGCCAGAAATACTTTTTGTCACAAAGAATGGCAAGTTAGGCTATAATCAGGAAGTGGGAGCAAAGGGACCAATAAGAACCTTGTGATTAGAACCAAGATTGCCCATAGAGTAGAAATATGAGGCTGATAAATTTCCCCAAATCTCTAAATCTGACTTATATCTTTCTTTCTGGTCTTGGGTAATTTTGTTTACTTCTAAAATACAATACTCTGCTTTATACTGTATGATAGAGGTAAGTATGGCCATGTCTGTGGGAATGGTAAGTTTCTTGAGAGAAATCATCACATTTACGTTGTTGAGGATTTTTTTGTTTTCAATGAACCTAGCATAATGATTCACACAATCACTGCTGCTCATTAAAAGTGAACCAAAGCTAGCCGGGCGTGGTGGCATGCATCTGTAGTTCCAGCTACTTGGAAGGCTGAGGTGGAAGGATCGCCTAAGCCCAGCAGATCAAGGCTGTGGTGGCCGTGAGCGTACCACTGCACTCCAGCCTGGGTGACAAGAGTGAGACTCCAACTCAAAAATGGAACCAAATTAGCGGGGGCAGAGGGATTGCTTGAGCCCAGGAGTTAGAGACCAGCCTGGAAAATATAGTGAGATCATGTCTATACAAAAAAATTTAAAAAGTAGCTGGGCATGGTGGTGTGTGCCTGTAGTTCCAGCTACTTGGAAGGCTGAGGTGGAAGGATCGCCTAAGCCCAGCAGATCAAGGCTGTGGTGGCCGTGAGCGTACCACTGCACTCCAGCCTGGGTGACAAGAGTGAGACTCCAACTCAAAAATGGAACCAAATTAGCGGGGGCAGAGGGATTGCTTGAGCCCAGGAGTTAGAGACCAGCCTGGAAAATATAGTGAGATCATGTCTATACAAAAAAATTTAAAAAGTAGCTGGGCATGGTGGTGTGTGCCTGTAGTTCCAGCTACTTGGAAGGCTGAGGTGGAAGGATCGCCTAAGCCCAGCAGATCAAGGCTGTGGTGGCCGTGAGCGTACCACTGCACTCCAGCCTGGGTGACAAGAGTGAGACTCCAACTCAAAAATGGAACCAAATTAGCGGGGGCAGAGGGATTGCTTGAGCCCAGGAGTTAGAGACCAGCCTGGAAAATATAGTGAGATCATGTCTATACAAAAAAATTTAAAAAGTAGCTGGGCATGGTGGTGTGTGCCTGTAGTTCCAGCTACTTGGAAGGCTGAGGTGGAAGGATCGCCTAAGCCCAGCAGATCAAGGCTGTGGTGGCCGTGAGCGTACCACTGCACTCCAGCCTGGGTGACAAGAGTGAGACTCCAACTCAAAAATGGAACCAAATTAGCGGGGGCAGAGGGATTGCTTGAGCCCAGGAGTTAGAGACCAGCCTGGAAAATATAGTGAGATCATGTCTATACAAAAAAATTTAAAAAGTAGCTGGGCATGGTGGTGTGTGCCTGTAGTTCCAGCTACTTGGAAGGCTGAGGTGGAAGGATCGCCTAAGCCCAGCAGATCAAGGCTGTGGTGGCCGTGAGCGTACCACTGCACTCCAGCCTGGGTGACAAGAGTGAGACTCCAACTCAAAAATGGAACCAAATTAGCGGGGGCAGAGGGATTGCTTGAGCCCAGGAGTTAGAGACCAGCCTGGAAAATATAGTGAGATCATGTCTATACAAAAAAATTTAAAAAGTAGCTGGGCATGGTGGTGTGTGCCTGTAGTTCCAGCTACTTGGAAGGCTGAGGTGGAAGGATCGCCTAAGCCCAGCAGATCAAGGCTGTGGTGGCCGTGAGCGTACCACTGCACTCCAGCCTGGGTGACAAGAGTGAGACTCCAACTCAAAAATGGAACCAAATTAGCGGGGGCAGAGGGATTGCTTGAGCCCAGGAGTTAGAGACCAGCCTGGAAAATATAGTGAGATCATGTCTATACAAAAAAATTTAAAAAGTAGCTGGGCATGGTGGTGTGTGCCTGTAGTCCCACCACTCAGGAAGCTGAGGTGGGAGAATCACTTGAGCTCAGGAGTTCAAGGCTACAATGAGCTGTGATTGTGCTACTGCACTCCAGTCTGAGTGACAGAGTGAGACCTTGACTCAAAAAAAAAAAAGTACGAAACAGAAGAAGCAATCTCAAGAGGAATTAGTGAATGAAGAGCTTTGCTATTAAGTGACTGTAAGTTTAATGAGGCAGCAATAAGAACCACTGGGAGAAATTTTAAGTAATTAAATTATGATGCTCATTTGCCTCTAAAGCTTCTGAGAAATTGAAAAAGGCCTGGGTCATCTCTATTTACTATTATAACTAAAATATTTTTTAAAATATACTTGAGACCAGTTGTGGTGGCTCAGCCTGTTATTCCAGCACTTTGGAAGGCCGAGGCGAGAGGATTGCCTGAGCCTGGGGATTCGAGACCAGTCTAGGCAACTTGGCAAGACCTCGTCTTTACAATAAAATCAGAAAATAAGCTGGGCATGGTAGCATGTACCTGTAGTTCCAGCTACTTGGAAGGCTGAGGCGGAAGGATCGCCGGAGCCTAGCAAGTCGATGCTGGGATGGCCGTGAGCGTGTCACTGCACTGCAGCCTGGGCAACAAAGTGAGACTCCAACTCAAAAAACAAATAAACAAATAAAGAAATAAAATAAAATAAATCTTAGAAAACAAGGCCACAAAATTGTGATACATTTCTAAATGTTTTCATTTGATAAATTAATGCTTTGCTTTAAATCTCAAAATACAATGCAGTATCATTTTGTTATTCGTGAAATAATGAGGGAATGTATGAAATATATTTATTCAAAATGCATAATAATGGGATGGTGTTATGGGGGACATGAGTTTAAATTGATTATGAATGACATATTTTAATGTCAGTATATCTATGTAGCTGTAGATATAACTTCATTAAACTGAGACTCTTTAGGCATTGAAGTCTCAAGTCAAGTGGCTTTTCTCAACTACCTGTGACAGGCACTGTCTATCTTGAAAGTGCTTACTAGAAATATATTTAAAAGATATTAAGGTAGCCGCGCTCGGTGGCTCAGCCTGTAATCCCGCGCCTTTGGGAGGCTGAGGTGAGTGGATTGCCTGAGTCCGCGGGTTCGAGACCCACCTGGGCAACTTGGCGAGCCTCATCTCTACAATAAATCAAAATGAACCGGGTGTGGTAGCGCACACCTGTAGTTCCAGCTACTCAGAAGGCTGAGGCGGAAGGATCGCCGGAGCCCAGCAGGTTGAGGCTGCGGTGGCCGGGAGTGGCCATTGTACCCCAGTCTGGGTGACAGAGTAAGACTCCAACTCAAAAAAAAAAAAAAAAAAGATATTAAGGTCATCCAAAAGACTAGCAGTTGAAGGAATAAATTCTCCACACATATTTCAAAAGGATGATCTATTCATCTTCTATAGGGAGAGGAAAGAGTGTAGTAGGCTCCATCGATCAGTCCCTCTGCAGTCATTAATTTGGAAGCTCACAGGTGTTGACTAGAAAAGCAGTGTAGGATCTACTGGATATGCTTAAATTTTTCATTTGTTGGTCATACTAGTTACCAATAACAATTTAAGATAGCATTCCGTAGTTTCTGAAAATAATATATGTAAACCTTTCATTAAAGGATAACTGACTAGGTAGTGTAAGTAATGTCCCAAATGAGTGAAATAGAGCAATTTTGAAGAAATAGTGATTATAGGAGATTGGCTGGGTAGTCAGGGGTATTCGATGAAAGACTGGAAACATGAAATTGAGTTTAGCAAAAATGAATTTAACTTATAAATATAACATTCTGATCTTGAATCCAAAAACCAACTATGTAAGTACAAGGTGGGAACGTGTGGGTTACCTGAAACTCATTTCAAAAAGTTAGGGCTTTTAATTAGAAAGAAGTTTAAAATGATTCAACACTATAATGGGGCCAAGAAAAAAAGTCTAGCGCAGTCTTAGGCAAAAGTACTTACAATAAATTATACAGAACAAGGAAGAACCAGAACAAGGAACCAGGCCAACTATGATAGTCACACCACACGTGGACTATTGTTTTCAGCTCTGGAAGCCACAGTTTGAGAAAGTTACTAGATAAACAGAAACATTTTCAAAGGAGGGGATCAGAATAATGAGAGGAGGCCAGGCGTGGTGGCTAGCACCTGTAATCCCAGCTCTTTGGGGAGCCAGGCAAGATGATTATTTGAACCTAGGGGTTCAAGACTAGCCTAGACAACACAGCAAGCCCTCGTCTCTACAAAATATAATAATAATGAACAAAATTAGTTAGGCATGGTAGCATGTGCCTGTATATCCAGCTATTTGGGAGGCTGAGGCAGAAGCATCGAATGAGCCCAGTGTTTGAGACTATGGTGAGCCGTAATCGTGCCACTACATTCCAGCTTGGATGACAGAATGGGATCCCTGGTTCAAATAATAATACAATTAAAAAAATTTTTTTTGAGTTGGAGTCTCATTCTATTACCCAGGCTGAAGTGCAGTGGCATGCTCACGGCCACCGCAGCCTTGACCTGCTGGGCTCAGGTGAACCTTCCACCTCAACCTTCCAAGTAACTGGAACTACAGGCACACGCCACCACACCCGGCTAATTTTTTGATTTCCTGTAGAGATGAGGTCTCGCCAAGTGGCCCATGCTGGTCTTGAATCTGTGGGCTCAGGCATTTCTCTCACCTCAGCCTCCCAAAGTGCTGGGATAACAGGCATGAGCCACTGCACCCACCCTATTATACAATTTTTAAAAAGAATAATGAGCGTATACTGTGTCTCATAATTCTTTAAGCAGCCAGGTGACATATGATTCAGGGGATGAAGCACTCACTCAACAAAAGCAATGGCTTTATACCCTAATTTTTTTCTTTTTTTGAGTCAGAGTCTCACTCTGTCGCTCAGGCTGGGGTGCAGGGGCACATTCACAGCTACCACAGCCTTGACCTGCTGGGTTCAGGTGATGCTTCCGCTTCAGCCTTCCAAATAGCTGGAACAACAGGCGCATGCCACCACCCCAGTTTATAATATTGTTTTTGATTTATTGTAGAGACGAGGCCTTACCAAGTTGCCCAGGCTGGTCTGAGCTCAGGGAATCCTCTCACCTCGGTCTCCCAAAGTGTTGGGATTATAGGCTTGAGTCACCACGCTCAGCCTACCCTAATTTCTTAAAGATGTACTGGGATAACCTGACTGGTAAATGCTGCTAGAGATATTTAAACCTAGGCATGACCACAAGGCAAGAATGTTGTAGGAGATGGTGGAGATTAGGAATGACGTTATCCTTTGCTTGCAAGTAATAGAGACTTAGCTGAGCATCTTTAGAAATAGGGAAGGTGATGATTGGGAGAATTTATGTAATGGATCTAGGACAGAAAACTTGACAGAATTCCAGGTGGTCCTGTTTACTTCTTTTCTTTGTCTGTTATGGCCAGCATGACCCTTTTTCTCATGGAATCTTGGACTTTTTCTGTAGATCCACTCCATTATTTTCTTGCAGCTGACCAGTTAGTCACTCAATTCACCTGGGCAAATTCCAGAGGAAGTGAGTCTGACAGGCTTAGCTAAATACCTTAGCCTTCATTGAACACAGCTTTTTGAACCATATCTCCTCCTAGGAGGCTGCCAGCTGTTAAAAGTTAACTTAAGCATATTAACATTTTAAAGAATTTACATGAGCAGTTAGTGATTCCTGAATTCAGCAGTGCCAAGCTACAAGCAAGTTGAGTTCCACTGAAAGAATATGAAGGGAAAGATTTTTAAGCTGTTCTCAGAAGGAGGACAAAGAAAATATTTGATTGGTTAAAGTAACCTAAAAGCCCTAGTTTGAGGTTAGTTGTCAGTTTCTGATTGGTAAATTTCTATTTAGAGGTTAGTTGCTGGTTTCTGATTGGCTAAGCTCAAGTTTTGTTTTCCTAGGCTATGACTATTGACTCTGAGTTGAGTTTGGGTTTGCTTAGATAGGAACTCAGGCTAGAGCTGCCTCAGTTTTATGACCTCTCAATTAATTATTTCAACTCAACCTAGGGATGAGCACTCCTCATGCTAGTTACCAATCCCTCACCCAGTCAATGGACTGAACCTTTGGGTCAGCTACTGTGACGTCCTTGCAAAGCCATGGGGAATGAGGATGAAGAAAACAGCTTGAGCTGAAGGTGGGCTGGGGCAGTGACCTGCACCATGACTAGTTTCAGTGGAAACAATAGATAGGTTTAAGATTTCTCTTCCACCTGTAATTTTGCAATTCCAAGATGCCAGGTGGGATTTGAATTTGACCTTGATCATTGGAAGTAAGATAATGGAAGGGTACAGCGATTCCTGATATGGGGAACAAGACAAACATGTATTACTGGGGTACATAAAATAATAAAAAGAAAGAGGTATTTGGAACTAGATAAACTAGATTCTGTTTAGTTTTATGATAATTCCTTTTTTGTTACTTGATTCTTTTGGTATTTCCAATCTTTTTAAAGGCATTTGCCTTTCATTTCAGTTCATTTTGCTTTGCTTTTCCATAACTATGTTCCTTTCTCACAGTCTTTGCTATTTATTTCTTGCTAACCATGAGACTATAAGATCTTTTCTAAAATAGTCAGTGTGAACACAGTGACCACTTGCCACATAGCTGGTCAGAAACTCAGCCTGATTGTTATTTTTATTTATTTATTTATTTTAGTTGGAGTCTCACTTTTGTTGCCCAGGTGGAGTGCAGTGGCACGCTCACGGCCACCGCAATCTCAGCCTGCTGGGCTTAGGCAATCCTTCCACCTCAGCCTTCCAAGTAGCTGGAACTACATACATACGCTACCACGCCTGGCTAGTTTGTGTGTGTGTGTGTGTGATTTATTCTAGAGACAAGATCTCACCAAGTTCCCCATGCTGGTCTTAATACCCTGGGCTCAGGCAATCCTTTTGCCTCGGCCTCCCAAAGTGCTAGGATTACAGGCTGAGCCACCGTGCCTGGCCTCAGCCTGATTTTTAAAATAGTGTGGGTAAGAATGATAAGCATTCATTTAGATTAGTTATAAATACTACTATCTTCTTTGACTCAATGTCCAAAAGGACCTGCATGTCCCTAAGGGCCAGGAAAGTAACAGCGTAGACAGCAGCCCCATTCCCATGACCTTACTTGGCAGGGGCCTGACCCAGATGTGGTGGAAAGCAGAAGACAGCAAATCTCTTACTGAATCCTTCCACATATAGTGTTGGCCAGACCTTAAAAGTACCTACCATGCCGGTCTCAGCTTGTAATCCCACGCCTTTGGGAGGCTGAGGTGAGTGGATTGCCTGAGCCCGCGGGTTTGAGACCCGCCTGGGTAACTTGGCGAGACCTCATTTCTACAATAAATCAAAAATTAGCCGAATGTGGTA
>NW_007248430.1:179096-206888 GCF_000164805.1 Carlito syrichta
GGGCGACAGAGTGAGACTCCAACTCAAAAAAAAAAAAAAGTCCCTACCATAAAGACAGAAATAAATGGTAATTAACTAATGCAAAACATATTGCAAATAAAATGTAAATTTTCTGAGGGGAAGCAGCCTGGACTTAAAGATTGTAAATGCTGAATAGTAGGGAAATCCAAAGTATACCACACAAAGACAGTGTGTTGTGCATATGTGTTTTAAAATTTAGCTGTGGCGTGGCTCGGTGGCTCAGCCTGTAATCCCAGCACTTTGGGAGGCCAAGGTGAGTAGATTGCCTGAGCCCGCGGGTTCGAGACCCGCCTGGGCAACTTGACGAGACCTCATCTCTACAACAAATCAAAAACTAGCCGGGCGTGGTAGCGCATGCCTGTAATTCCGGCTTCTCGTAAGGCTGAGGCGGAAGCATCGCCGGAGCCCAGCAGGTCGAGGCTGCGGTGGCCAAAAGCGGCCATTACACTAGAGTCTGGGTGACAGAGTGAGACTCCAATTCCAAAAATAAAATAAAATAAAATAAAATAAAATTTAGTTGTAAAAATAAGGTAACTTTTTGGTGTGAAGTATGTTCTACAAAAAAGTCTGTAAATTTTACCATTGTGTGCCTTTTGGGAAAAAGTAAGAGCAATTTAATGCACACACACACTAACTTTAAAGGCCAGAGAAGAGTGAAAATAAATCATGTACACTTTTTCCCTTTAACTTAAATAGCCAGTAGCTATCAGGACACCATAACGCCTTCAGATTCAGTTAGAGGGAAAGACAACTACATTTTTTTTATTTGTACATTTTTTCTGTACCCTAGTTAGAAGAAATATATCCCTCTTAGAAATTGCTTTTGAAATGTTTTTTTCTTTTGAGTCAGAGTCTCACTCTGTCACCCAGGCTGGAGTGCAGTGGCACTTATGGCTACTGCAGCTTTGATCTACT
The DNA here is from genome assembly GCF_000164805.1 of Carlito syrichta. Taxonomy (NCBI): domain Eukaryota; kingdom Metazoa; phylum Chordata; class Mammalia; order Primates; family Tarsiidae; genus Carlito; species Carlito syrichta. Next base: position 180,033 of record NW_007248430.1, read on the forward strand.
GGACTCAGGCAGTCCTTCCAAGTGCTTGGAACCACAGATGTGCACCACCACACTCAACTAATTTGTTGATTTATTGTAAAGATGAAGTCTCGCCAAGTTGCTTAAGCTGGTCTGGAACCCCTGGGCTCAGGCAATCCTCTCGCCTCCACCTCCCAAAGTGTTGGAATTTTAGGCGTGAGCCACTGTACCCAGCTTGAAGTGATTTTTTATTCTACAACAAACTAAAATTCTTAGTATTCTATTATTCATTTGTTGTAGGTTCTGTGTTGGTTCAAATTATTTCTAGTTACTTTTGTGGTAAACTACGTCTTTATGTCATATGCCAGTTGATAATATTCAACTTAACTCCTTTAGTGATTTCAATGATAATAAAAATAATCACAAAGCCAGGCGTGGTGGCTCACACCTGTAATCTCAGCAGTTTGGGAGGTGGAGGTGAGAGGATTGCCTGAGCCTAGGGGTTCAAGACCAACCTAGGCAACTTGGTGAGACTTCATCTCTACAATAAATCAAAAAAGTAGCCAGGCATGGTAGAGTGTGTCTGTAGTTCCAGTTACTTGGAAGTTTGAAGCGGAAAAATTGCATGAGCCCAGCAGGTCGAGGTTATAGTAGCTGTGAGCGTGCCCACTGCACTCCAGCCTGGGTGACACAGTGAGACTCTGACTCAAAAACAAACAAACAAAAAAATTACAGTCAGAGAAACATGGTCCTTAGTGGCTAAATGATTCATAATACATATGCAAGATACCATGATTGAATCCTTCAATAAATAGGAAGTCCAAGCCATGCATAGTGGTTCACAACTGTAGTCTCAGGCAAAAGCAGAAGGATCTCTTGAGCCCAGGAATTTGAAATAAGCCTGGGTAGCATAGTAAGACCTTGTCTCTATAAAAAATAAAAAAATTAGCCAGGTGTGGCATCATGCACCTACTTAGCTACTCAGGAGGCTAAGGTAGGAAGACAGCCTGAGCCCAGGAGGTAGAAGCTGCGGCAAGCCAGGATGGTGCCACTGTATTCAAGCCTGGGCAACAGAATGAGACTCTGACTCAAAAAAATGAAGAAGCAGTAGGAAGTCTGGGTTCTAGGATCAATATTTTGGTGAGCTCAGATTTTCTGGGTGGCCAGCTAGGCTACATGGTTTCTCTGGAGAGTTGCATTTGAGGTCCAGAGGATGATAAATACACTTAAAAATGTTTTCATCATGTCACCAGCCAGCCCAAATAGATTTTACCTCAGACAGAAATCTAGGAATTCCCTTTCTTTGTGTTTCTCCTTTTTTACTCCTTCTCTCCACCAATTTTTGCAAACTCTCGTCTTCCTTCCTCTTTCTTCTCTGAGACTAGATTTCATTTTGAATGGAGTGAAACTTTACTGTTTCCTGTCAGAGTAATTATGTCCTTATGGCTGTGTATTGTGGAACAGGAAAAGGTTAATTCTTCTTAATACAATTTTTTTTTATAATCAATATTTTTTATTATGATATTGTGGGGTACAGTTAAGGCTAGGTATACAAATACATTTCATTCAGGCATCCTTGTTGATAAGAGGTATTTCCCCATCCCCAGACAGATATTTACTACCGTTAATCCCCTTTCCCACTACTGTAGTAGTTTCCCACTACTGTCAGTCATTTTCTTATAGTATTACATTGTATGTTCAAGGTCCACTATATGAGTAAGAACATGTGATACTCGGATCTTTGTTTCTGTGAGAGGTCACTCAGTATTATAGACTCTAGTTCCATCCAGGTTGCTGTGAAATTCATGATTTTGTTCTTTTTTATGGTTGTGTAGTATTCCATTGTGTATATATACCACATTTTTTTAATCCAGTCCTCTTTTGATGGGCAGCATGGTTGCTTCCAGGTTCTTGCTATTGTGAACAATGCTGCAATAAACATACGTGTGCAGGTATCTTTTTTATAGAGTGATTTGAGTTCTTCAGGATATATTCCCAGTAGGGGATTGCAGGGTCATATAGGAGGTTGCCAACACCAGGTCTGACAAAGGCTTAACATCTTGGATCTACAAGGAACTCAAACGTGCTGAAAAGAAAAAAACAAACAACCCCATTATAAAATGGGCAAAAGATATGAACAGACACTTCACAAAGGAAGACATCCGAGCAGCCAACAGACACATGAAGAAATGTTCAACCTCACTAATCATCAGGGAGATGCAAATCAAAACCACACTGAGATACCACCTAACTCCAGTCAGAATGGCAATTATCAACTACTCAAAAAATAACAGCTGCTGGAGAGGGTGTGGCAAAAAGGGAACACTTCTACACTGTTGGTGGGAGTGTAAACTAGTGCAACCTCTGTGGAAAGCAGGGTGACGATTCCTAAATGCTCTAAATATCAACCTTCTTAACACAATTAACTGCTACTTACAACTTAACATGCTCACAGCATCTATTTGCTCTTCTTGGACTCCTTCCTCACCATTTTAATTTTTAATGCCTACCCCAACTCACACACACACTACAAAGAAGGGATCACCAGCTTCTCCATTTTTACAAAATGACTCTGTTCCTGGTCATAACTGATTGAGGTGATGGAAGTGTCAAATTTTTTAGGCAATCTAATTGGAACTAGAGAGAAGGAGGGTGGGGCAATTGATGGTATTACCTTGTTTGTCTGGAAGTTGCACTGGTATTGTAAACATTCTGTAATTAAAACACAACTTTATTTTTCTTTTTTAAAAAAGTTTTTACTTTGAAGATGTGGGGTACAATTCAGGGTTAGGTTTGCATTGTTCATTATGCAGGTACCCTTGTTGATGAGGTGTGCCCCCCCAGTCCCCTGGCAGTTTCCCACTACTGCCAATTTCTTTCTTATAGTATTATGATAATTATTCGTGGTCCCCTTATGTGTGAAAACATGTGGTACTCAGTTCTTTGTTTCTGTGATAGATCATTCGGTATTATGGACTTCATCCAAGTTGTGAAGTTCATAATTTTGTCCTTCTTTATGGTTGTGTAATATTCCATTGTATATATGTACCACATTTTTTTACCCAGTCCTCTTTCAATGGGCAGCACATTTGGTTTCATGTTTTAGCTATTGTAAGTAATGCTGCAATAAACATGCAGGTATCTTTTTCGTAGAGCGATTGAATTCCTCTGGGTATAATCCCAGGAGGGGAATTTGTGGGGTCTTATGGAAGGTCAATTTTTAGATCTTTTAGGAATCGCCAAACTGTTTTCCTGAGGTTGTACTAGTTTACACTCCCACCATCAGTGTAGAAGTGTTCCCTTTTCCCCTTATCCTTTCCAGCATCTATTGTTTTTGAGTTACTGATGGTGGCTATGCTGACTGGAGTTGGGTGGTATCTCAGTGTGATTTTAATTTGCATTTCTTTGATGACTAGTGAGACTGAGCATTTTTTTCATATCTTCTTTTATGTGTATCTGTTGTCTGCTCATATGTCTTCTCTTGAGAAGTGTCTATTCATATCTTCTGCCCACTCTGTAATGGAGTTGTTTTGTTTTTTTTTGTTTTTGGCACATTTGAGTTCCTTGTAGACTTAGATGTTAGGCCTTTGCCAGATTTCCAGCTGGCAAACATTTTTTCCCAAACTGAGGGCTGTCTCCTCACTCTCTTGATAGTTTCTTTGGCTTTGCAGAGGCTTGTTAGTTTGATGAGGTTCCACTTGTCTATCTTATCTCTTATGGCATGGGCACTTGGGGTTTTGATCAGGAATTGGCTGCCAGTTCCAATTTCCACAGGGGTGTCTCCTGCATTTTCTAAGGTTCTTATAATTTGAGGTTTATATTAAGGTCTTTGATCCATTTAGAGTTGATTTTTGTGTATGGTGACAGGTAGGGTCTTAAAACACACTTTTTTCCTCTCTCTCTTACTTCTCCCTTTAAAATGTATTCAGTGACTGGACTTGGTGGCTCAACCTGTAATCCCAGCACTTTGGGAGGCCAAAGCGAGTGGATTACCTGAGCCTGTGGGTTTTATTCTACAATAAAAAATCAAAAATTAGCTGGGTGTGGTCGCTCACACCTATAGTTCCAGCTACTTGGAAGGCTGAGGCAGAAGGATAGCCTGAACCCAACAGGTTGACGCTGGGGTGGCCATGAGTGTGCCACTATACTCCAGCCTGGGCAACAGAGTGAGACCCTGACTCCAAAAATAAAAATGTTTTCAGTGGGAAAATGTTCCCCTGCTACTAAAGGACATTTCTAACAGCCCCCATGACAAATAAGTCATAAACTTGTAGAGTATCAACTTAGTAATTAAAGCTTTCCAGGGGAGCTAGTGGGAACTTGGGGGTCTGGAAGGCAATGCGAGGACTGGTTGGCTTCTTCTTTCTTTCTTGACCTCTCCACTTCCTCATTTTTGCCACACAGATTTTGGCAGCTCTGGCATTTGAGAGTCTGGGAAAGCCTTCTTTTTCAAGTTCATAGGTGACTGGTGTCATTGTTAACAGGCTTCTTAAAAGATAAAAGTTTTATTTCTCTCGTGAATTGGTTTCATAGGTTCTGAAAATCCCTCTGACATCACTGGTGGTTTCTCACCTCAAGTTCTTGTCATTATCCTCCAAATTATTTAATTCCTCAGAATCTCCTGGAAATCTGGCAGTGTACATTACAAGTGTATGTTCTGTGAGTTTTGAAAAAGGTATACATTCATGTAACCATCTTGCTTATCAGGCTATAGACGATTTTCCTTGTGTACTTTGCAATCAGTCAATCTTCCTCTACCTCCAACCCAGGCAACCCTTTTCTTCATTCTGCCATTATAGATTAGATTTTCCTATTATAAATTTTAATACAGCTGGGCTCGGTAGCTCCTGCGCCTTGGGAGACTAGGGTGAGTGGATTGCCTGAGCCCGCGGGTTTGAGACCTGCCTGGGCAACTTGGCGAGACCTCATCTCTATAGTAAATCAAAAAATTAGCTGGGTGTGGTAGCGTGTGCTTGTAGTTCCAGCTACTTGGAAGGCTGAGGTGAAAGGATTGCCGGAGCCCAGCAGGTCGAGGCTGCGGTGGTCGGGAGCAGCCACTACACTCCAATCTGGGTGACAGAGTGAGACTCCAACTCAAAAAAAAAATTTTTTTTAATGCCAATGAAATCATATAGTCAATACTCACTGGTGTCTGGCTTCATTAGTTTACGATGATTTTGAGATTCATCTCTATCCATCAGTGTACCTTTAGTCCATTCATTTTACTGTCTAATAGTATTAAATTGATATATCACTATTTTGCTTATCAGGTTTCTTATATATTTAAGTTTGTGCCAGTTTTTAGCCATGATGAATAAAGTGGCTGTGAGCATTCATATACAAATCTTTGTGTGGACAATTGTTTTCTCTTGGTAAATACTTGGTGGTATTATTGGGTCATATGATAAATGTTTAGCTTTACAAAGTGCTACACCATTTTACTCTCCCACAGCAATATATGAGTGTTTCAACTGCTCCACGTTTCCCCCATGTTTGATATTGACAGCTTTATAATATTAGACAATCCAGTGGCTATATAGTGAGATCTCATTTTGGTTTTAATTTGAAGTTCACTGATGACTTACAATATTGAACATATCTTCTTTTATGTGTATCTTTTAAAATATTTTGCTCAGACACAGTAATACAGAAGATCCTTGGTAAATATTTCTTAAACTTATACAAATTGAATACAGAAGATGCAGCTCATTAAGGTATTTAAGTTTAAGTTACTTCATGGCATTTATGAGGTATTGAGCAGGTTATCAAATGAGAAAGCTTAAGGTAATTCTCGGGAATTTAAAAGAAAGTGTGCATTTTAATCTTTCTGCCAAATATGACTCCCCAGCAATTTGCCCAAGGTCATATAGATAGTGGAACAATGATTAGAAACCACATTTTGTCATTCTCAATTTAAGTCTCTTTACATTTAACTCACGATAATAAATTTAAAACATTGATTTTTCTATACTGTTTTATCGAATTTATGTTTTATTCAATTACTGTTTTGCCACAGTTATCTCTTCCTGCTTATCATTAAAAACTTTAGCGCTGAGATAAAAACCTATCCATCACTTAAAATTTATTTCCCTTCATAAAAATGTATTTCAAGTTACTGATTAGCAGATGAACCTTTAAACAAGTGTTTATTTTGAAAGACCTACATGTTAGGTAGCTCCTTTGTTTCCAATTTTATTATTTTATAAGCAATTAAGGGTCAATAATTTGGAGGTGAATTAATTACCTTAAATTAGAAGTGATCTATGTTTTAGCTCTGAGTCCTGTAATTGCATTTAGCTTCACTCAAATGAGTTTTCTGTGTCCTTTGTACAATTAACTGATAGGCTGAGACACTCCATTTCTCAAATCAGGGCATCAGTACCATTTAGATGATCAAGTAGCTAGTGAGAAACAATTCAGTAAAAGTCCCTTGTTTCTACACATAGAAGTTCAGATAAAACGTTGCCTGAAGCAAAATTCTATTTCAGCAAGGAAATACAGGAAATAGAACATTATAGTATGGCTCTGATGGCAAAAATAAGAAACTCCTATAAGCATCGTTGATTTGGTCAAAATTTTAATTGATTTTTTAAAACCAAAAAACCCCTCCTTTGTTTTATATATATATAAATACATACATATATGTATGTATGTATATTTCAAGTAGGTGTCTTACTCATTCTGTTGCTCAGGTGGAATGTAGTGGTACAATCACGGCTCAACTTGACCTACTGGGCTCAGGCGATCCTGCCTCAGCCTCCTGAGTAGCTGGGTACAGGCATGTGTCACCATGCCCGGCTAATTTTTTTTTATTTTTTGTAGAGACAAGGTCTCACTAAGTTACCCAGGCTGGTCTTGAACTCCTGGGCTCAAGCCATCTTCCTGCCTTGGCCTCCCAAAGGCTGGGATTACAAGTGTGAGCCACTGTGATGGCCACCTTTGCAGTATTTTTTTTTTTTAAAGGAAAAAAGAATGGGTAGGGGGGATGCCTTACTTAGCCCTTGAGATACATTTTAATTTTTATTCATTTCTAGCATGGCATATTACATTGAAAACTCATTTTTAAGTCTGAATTTTTCTTAAGTACTCATTTTTTTGTTTATTTGTTTGTTTTTTTTGAGTTGGAGTCTCCCTCTGTCGCCCAGACTGGAGTGCAGTGGCCGCTCCCGGCCACCGCAGCCTCGACCTGCTGGGCTCCGGCGATCCTTCCGCCTCAGCCTTCCAAGTAGCCGGAATTACAGGCATGTGCTACCACGCCCGGCTGATTTTTTGATTTATTGTAGAGATGAGGTCTCGCTGCCCAGGCGGGTCTCGAACCCGCGGGTTCAGGCAATCCACTGACCTCAGCCTCCCAAAGGCGCGGGATTACAGGCTGAGCCACCGAGCCCGGTAAGTACTCATTTTGTAAATGCTATTTTTTTCATTGAATTATAGTGTATTTTGAGAAGCCATCTCTGAAATCACCGGGTAGAATCTGTGATCATCAGTTTCATTTGCAATCAATGTTTATTATTCCTCCAAATTTCTTTATTTTTGTAGTTTAATCATAGTTCTTAACAACTGACTTGACATTTAGAGATGAAACAAATGTCTAATTCTGGTATCCTTAGTCACAAAAATAGCTGTGGAACAAACTGTAGGCAAGGAAAACAGAAGGGAGGATTTCCAATACTCTATTCTATATGCATTGGAGACATTTTCTTTTCTTTTTTTTTTTTGAGTTGGAGTCTCACTCTGTTGCCCAGACTGGAGTGCAGTGGCTGCTCCCGGCCACCGCAGCCTCGACCTGCTGGGTTCCGGCGATCCTTCCGCCTCAGCCTTCCAAGTAGCTGGAACTACAGGTGAGCGCTACTACACCCGGCTAATTTTTGATTTATTGTGGAGATGAGTTCTCACCAAGTTGCTCAGGCGGGTCTCGAACCCGTGGGCTCAGGCAATCCACTCACCTCAGCCTCCCAAAGCGCGGGATTACAGGCTGAGCCACCGAGCCCGACTGGAGAAATTTTCTTAAACTGTTTCTGTTTCTCCCTACATTTAGTAGGAAATTGGTTGAGGGAAAAGGGGAGGAAAGATTAATTCAATGAATACTTGATTTCTGGTAGGCATTTTGCCTATTACTATACTGTTGCACTATCGACACTTAACCCAGTGTGGGCTGTTGTTTACTGAATGTAATTGAATAGCCTCATTTATTATTTACAACATCCCTAACAGGTACTATCCTCAATTTAGAAGATAAAACTCTTCAAATTAAATTGATAAATTAACCAAGGTTATACAATATGTTCTTAGTTATACTAGTAAACCCAGATTTGGGCAATTCTGAAGTTCAAGCTCTGTCCAATACCATTGGAAAAATTTACCAAATATCTCATGAAAGAAGATATATAATAATTAGGAAATCCACAAGAACTTATGAGTTTATGTGACCTGTGGCTATCCATAAGTATAGTAGATTTTTAGTTGGTGACATTCTCTGTCTTTCAAAAGGAATAATTTTCAGATATTTGCCTAGTTTTTGAATAGTTAAAATTAGGCTGCTAAAAATGCATTTGATATAAGTTAATTACCTTTTATATTTAATTATACTGCAAGGTCAGTGATGTTTTGATATTTTAGATCATATATATAGACATTGGAAGATTAAATTCATAACATTGAATTTTTCTGCAGTTGGTGAAAAAAATGCATACTCTAACTCTAAAATACATATAATCAAGTCATAATTCATAATTTACAAAAATTTTAGTACTTTATCTTGAGGTACATGCCACTATTTTATTTTCTAGAGTGGGAAACTTATCATGACAGAAACTCAAACATGAAATTCTAAATTTGATCTTCCTCTCTCTTTGAAAGTGTCACTATGCTTTCTAAGTATTATAAGGTTCTAGAGGAGAAATTTTTACTTTAGTTTGTATCAAATTCATGAGTGAATAAATTCTACAATATGCTTAAAATACTCTGAGAAGTAGGATAGGAAAATACTCTATAATCCTCTTCTGGGTTGACACCAGAAATTTTTCTGTGTTAATAAAATAATAATATGGAATCTACTTTAAACATTTTTTGAAACAAGGTGTGGGGATATGTAAATAATCCAAGTAACATAATATTTTCAACTTTAGGCAAGAGGACTGACAAGAGTTTGATCCTCCTTTAAGGACTGGTGGGTCTAAAGTAATCTTATCCACACGTGAGAAAAATTCAAAGTATTTATAAGACATGGCTATAATTACACAGTTCATGGTGGCAACTCTTAGAATAAAACTCAGCTAACTCATTCTTTAGTCACATGTTATCCATTAGCTTAGTGTTCTTGGGTTTCTTAAGTTTATGGTCTAATGAATAGTTTATTTTCATTTTATTGACAAAGGGGATTAATATCTTCCACAAAACAGCACTTTCCTTTGTCTTTCACAATACTACGTTTATGTATTCTCACAGTATCTTTCTTCTTCCAGTTGCTCAGAACTGATAGTTATCTAATATTACTATAACTCTATAAAATAAACTACAGCAATGTCTTGTTTACAGAAGCCACTAATATAAATATTATGCATCTCATGATGTCTTTTTTATAAAAGATGAACTCAGGAGTTCATTTAAACGAAGAGTTTTGTGCTATTTGTTTATATGATGTAAGTGCTATACAGCAGCCATTACCTGTTACATGATGGGGCAAATTCTTGAACCACATACCTGTCACAGGTATAGTCTTAAATCTGATTAATTTATCAGCCAGGATAGGCTAGGTAATTCTCCAGTAACAAATGTCCTCAAATCTCAGTGCTTATACAACAAATATCTCTTTCTTGTTCACACTAAGTGATCCATACTGCTCACACTACCTCGTGGTAGGAAGACCTCTGCTTGTGGTGGTCATTCAGGAACTCACCTGACAGAGCAGCCACCACCTAGAAAATTGTGGGTCACTGTGCTGGAAGCAAAAAAGAGAATTGTGATGGATTTTATATCCATGACTAAATACTCTGGCCAGCAAGTGGCTTATCACTTCTACTTATCTCTTATTGGCTAGGACTAGACACCTAATCCCACCCACCATGAAGAGATCAGTAGGTGTCATTTGACCATATGGATGTAAGGGGAGAGAACAAAAAATACTTGTGAAATAGTGCTACTATCAAAATCAGGGTGTAAAATTAATTTCTGCTTAAACAAGTTATATGTATTATCACAGCAATGCTGGTCAAAAAGGCCTATTGGATTGAGTAATAGGCTATATAAAATTACATAGATTATGTAGAACTTGCTTTAAGTAAGAGATGAGATGCATAGTACTAAATAAAGATGGCATATTTACTGGAACTATAAGAATTTTGTCTTTTTAAGTATAAAGGGATGATATCAGGACAACGATCATTTCAACTCAGGCAGTTAGTTACGTGGAGCTGACAGTAGATTGGTGGAAAAATAGGCCAGGCATGGTGATTCATGTCTGTAATCCCAGCACTCAGGGAGGCCAAGGAGAGGAGATCCATTGAGGCCAGGAGTTTGAGACCAACCCAGGCAAAAAAGCCAGACCTGTATCTACGAAAAATGTAAATATTAGTCTGGTGTGGCACACATGTAATCCCAGCTACTTTGGAGGCTGAGGAAGAAGGATAGCTTGAGCCCAGGATATTGAGGATACCCCACTGCACTCCAGCTTGGGCAAGTGCATGAGATCTTGACTCTTAAAAAAATGTGGGAGAAGCTGGGCTTGGTGGTTCAGCCTGTAATCCTGGCACTTTGAGAGGCCAAGATGAGTGAATAACCTGAACCCGCAGGTTGGAGACCAGCAAGAGCAACTTGTTGAGATGTCTCTACATAAATAAAAAAAATTAGCTGGGCATGGTAGCACATGCCTGTAGTTCCAGCTACTTGTAAGGCTGAGGCGGGAGGATCACCAGAGCCCAGCAGGTCGATGCTGGAGTGGCTGTGAGGTGCTACTGCACTCCACCCTGGGTGAAAGAGTGAGACTCCAACTCTCACAGGCACACACAAAAATAGTGGGGGAGGGGGAATAAAGTCTTTATAATATTATGAAGAAAAAAGATGATTATATCGACTACTGACTTTCTGACAAAAGAACTTCCTATTTCTTTACTGCTTATTAGAGGATAGACCCTGTTCCCTCCAGTTGTAACTCACTTTTAAAATCAGTGATTCTCAGTCATTTTGGTTTTAAATTTTTGGTGTTATATTTAAATAAAAGGTGAGAGAAAGAAAGGAAGGAATGAAGGAATGACAGAATGAATGAAGGAAGGGTAAAGAAAAGAAAGAAAAAGAAAAGAAGGAAGAAAAAAATTAACAATAAAATTAAACATATAATGTACAGCTCATTTAAGCATAATATAATTACCACATTCAAAAGTTAACAATAATAAAATTAAACAGCTAATGTACATCATTTAAAAACTTGGCCAGGCACAGTGGCTCACGCCTATAATCCCAGCACTTTGGAAGACTGAGGCAAGAGGATGGCCTGAGCCCGCGGGTTCGAGACCCGCCTGGGCAACGTGGTGAGCCCTCATCTCTACAATAAATAAAAAAATTAGCCGGGCATGGTGGCGTATGCATGAAGTTCCAGTTACTTGGAAGGCTGAGGCAGAAGAATCACCAGAACCCAGTAGGTCGAGGCTGTGGTAGCCGTGAGAGTGCCACTGCATTCTAGCCTGGGCAGCAGAGTGAGACTGACTCAGAAAAACCAAAACAAAACAGCAACAACAAAAACAAAAAAACTTCCCTCAAGCACTCTGTGTAACCACCTGCCCTTCCCTCATCCTTAATCCAATTAGGAATAAAGGTTTTTATTTAGTTATAGGAAACTCATTGCTGCAGGAGCCCAGATTTGCTTCTTTCACAAGGAATAGCCGCAGGCTGGGGCTCGCAGATGGCAGGAAGTCCACAGGTGGGCCGAGCGTACTGCTTCAAAACAACCATTGACAACTCTGAGGTCCTATGATTCCATGGGGGATTGAGGCAGCGCTTTCTGTGAGACTGCTTGATAACTCCCTAGCTTGGTCTTTTAGCTTGACTTCTCACTTTCCGGTTTCTCCTGGGAACACTTGTAAGAAATAGCGCAGTGAATTTGCCTCTCAAGGTCTGATCTCAGTTTGGACTCTTCTGATTGTTTCTTTATGATGAGATTTAGATCAAGTAATTTTGGCAAGAATACTATAATACATAGGTGATGATGTGTTGTTTTTTTTTTTTTTCAGTTGGGGCCTCACTCTGTCACCCAGGCTGGAGTGTAGTGGCACACTCACGGCCACCCCAGTGTCGACCTGCTGGGCTCCGGTGATCCTTCCTCCTCAGTCTTCCAAGTAGCCAGAACTACAGGCGTGTGCTACCACGCATGGCTAATTTTTCTGATGCATTGCAGAGACAAGGTTTCGCCAAGTTGCCCAGGCTGTTCTCGAATCCACAGGCTCAGGCAATCCTCTTGGCTCAGCCTCCCAAAGTGCTGGGATTACAGGCTGAGCCACCAAGCCCCAACGATGTGTCTTTCTCAGGCTTTTGTACTTTGAAAGTCTGGCGTTGCCTTTTTCCTGAGAAATGCCATTATCTTTTGGCCAGCACTCAAACCAAATATAGACATTCTTTTAAAATAGAATTCATCGCATTTTATGCAAGTTTTGCATTTTTCCTTTTGAGTTTCTCTTAGTTTACTTACCTGTCTGCAGAGTAATAGAATTATATTCCTATTCATAAGAAAAAAAGGAAGGAAAAACCTCTGATGCCACTGAACTTGCTTTAAATTATTCATCTCCCATACTATACTTACTTTGAGGTTTAATATTATTTTCTCTGCTTAATCCCATGATATATATTCTCTTGACATACATTTGTCAACATACATTGTTGAAAACAAACTTAATAATTCAACTATTTAAAATTTTACTTTTTTTCTGCTACTTAGACAAACATTCCTAATTCTAAAAAAAAGTAGTATTTTTCTTGGATTCTTTTAGAAGTTTTAAGCCTAGCATCAGATCTGTTCCAGGCATAATTTCTCTCAGCCATAGTGGGATTTTACCTTGCATGGTTTTGCTGAAACAGAATAGCAACAGCTATTGCTACTCTTTTTTTTCCTTCCTCCTCCCCCTTCCTCACCTCTTCCTTCTTGTCCTCCTCTTCCTTCTTAATTCTTACACATTGATCTGTTTTCCCTCACCCCTAAATTAGCAGCCAGCAATTGAGTGACTGATGACTAATCTGAGGGTCAGAGCTGCTCTCCTGATCCCTAAAAAGCTTCCTGGAAAAAAAAAAATCCCCCAATAATTGGAGGTTAGAAAAAAACTTCTCTCTTTATCTTTTGGATTCTATTCACTTCAAATGAAATGATACTTTAATTTCTGCAAAAATTCAAACTGGAGTCTTTGACTTCCTTCGGGAGTCACGACATTCAAAGCTTGCTAAGTTTTTAGGATAACTAGGCACTAACTCATGTTCCAATTTCAAGTCATGTAGGAGTTTCATTAATTCTCAAGTTGGGTTCCCACCAAAATGAACTTTTTTTTAATTTTAAATTTTTTTATTTTTTGAGTTGGAGTCTCACTCCGTTGCCCAGACTGGAGTGCAGTGGCTGCTCCCTGTCACCGCAGCCTCAGCCTGCTGGGCTCCAGCGATCCTTCTGCCTCAGCCTTCCGAGTAGCTGGAACTACAGGCGTGCGCTACCACGCCCGGCTAATTTTTTGATTTATTGTAGAGATGAGGTCTCGCCAAGTTGCCCAGGTGGGTCTCGAACCCGCGGGCTCAGACAATCCACTCACCTCAGCCTCCCAAAGCGCGGGATTACAGGTTGAGCCACTGAGCCTTTTAAACACGTATATTATTGCTTGGCTAAGGGCAGGAAATGGGTTTTCAGATTGCATTCTAATGCCTGCCTGTCTGCCTTCCTGGCTTCCTCCCTTCTTCCCTTCCTCCTTCCTTTCTAGCATTAGCTTTAAAGAGAGGCCATAGCAGAAGAAAGCAGAAGGTTTCCAGCAGACTTGTCTGTCCTGTTTCTAAACCACTACTAACAGCGGTATTAGTCATTGCTTCCCCCAGCTGCCCACCGTGCTATTTAAATATCCTTCCTTGGGTATATTTTTCCCTACGTTTCCTTTTTCACTCCGTAGTCATGACCATGGGGGAAACTCTCCAGGCTGCACCTCCCACACATGACCACATAAATATTTATTAGTTTTTTTATTTGTATCAGTCTGTTCTGTACAACCTGTACAGTTTTTTGTTACAGACATCCTTGTTTATTACTTGAAATGATAGTTCTGCATGATAGTTAAAAGGAGTATATATTTGTTCCAGTTTTTAATGGTAAAGAAATTAAACCAGGGTCAGACACGATGGTTTACACCTATAATCCCAGCACTTTGGAAAGCCAAGGTGAGAGGATTGCCTGAGCCTGAGGGTTCGAGACCAGCCTGGGCAACTTGGGGAGACCTCATCTCTACAATAAATCAAAAAATTAGTGGGCATGGTGGCATGTGCGTGTAGTTCCAGCTACTTGGAAAGCTGAAGTGGAAGGATCACCTGAACCCAGCAGGTTGAAGCTGCAGTGGCCCTGAGCGTGCCCCTACACTCTAGCCTGGGTGACAGAGTGAGACTCTGACTCAAAAAAAAAGAAAAGAAAACTTAAACCATCACAGGCTGATGAGAATATATGTTTCCTTGTAAAACGTTAAAGACATAATTTTTTTTTTTTTGAGTTGGAGTCTCACTCCATCACCCAGACTGGAGTGCAGTGACTGCTCCTGGCCACCGCAGCCTTGACCTGCTGGGCTCCAGCGATCCTCCTGCCTCATCCTTCCAAGTAGCTGGAACTACAGGCGCGTGCTACCATGCCTGGCTGATTTTTGATTTATTGTAGAGATGAGGTCTCACCAAATTGCCCAGGCGGGTCTCGAACCCGCAGGCTCAGGCAATCCACTCACCTTGGCCTCCCAAAGTGCAGGATTACAGGCTGAGCCACCAAGCCTGGCCAAGAAGCATAATTTTGTCAGTCTTTTTCAACTTGCTCAGTAATTCATATCTGACTAGAAATTATCTAAAGGTACTTTTGATCATTGACAGGCTATGTTTTCTCTCTGTTTATATTAGATCAATAAATATTTTATTGAGTATTTTCTATGCACCAGGTACTATATCAGGTACTGGCAAAGATTGTGAAATGGACTTACCTTCCAAGCACTTCATGTATGTTAAATGCTCTCACTTTAAATTAAATGATACTTTCTTTTCTCCCAAAGTGTAAACTGGAGTTTCTTCGACTTCCTTCAGTTGTTACTACAGTGAATGCATGTTAAGTTTTTTATGAGTAAAGGAAGTGAACTAATGTTTTGATTTCAAGTTATGTAGCAGTTTTCATTAATTCTACTTAAGTTAGGTGTGATAAGTGTCATAACAAACAGTAGATCCCAATAAAAGTGTGCTTAAAAGCTTGGTGTGTGTATACATATGGACCAATTGCTTAATCTTTCTGAACCCTAGCTCCTCTCTGTGAAATGGAAGGATTGAATTAAATAATATATTCCATTTTGTTTTATTTTATTTTTTTGAGTTGGAGTCTCACTCTGTCAACCAGACTGGAGTGCAGTGGCCGCTCCCGGGCACCGCAGCCTCAACCTGCTGGGCTCCGGCGATCCTTCCGCCTCAATCTTCCACGCAGCTGGAATTTTACAGGCGCGTGCTACCACGCCCGGCTAATATTTGATTTATTGTAGAGATGAGGTCTCGCCAAGTTGCCCAGGCAGGTCTCAAACCCGTGGGCTCAGGCAATCCACTCACCTCAGCCTCCCAAAGCGCAGGATTGCCGGCTGAGCCACCGAGCCCAGTGATATATTCCATTTTATAACACTACAAAAGCATCTTAACATAGGGTGTGCTGCTCTTGGACATGTTTGCCCCCAGATCTATCCTCGGCCCCTCTTATGCTCTGCTTTGTTCATGGGGGAGCAGTTGATCCCCCGCAGGCTGACTTTTTTAGGTTCCAGGGAACTTCTAGCAGAATTGAGTCAAATGGAGGCAGGATTACACCAAGGATGGGAGACTGGAGGGCAGGACAAAGAGTGGGCTTAGGGGAGGGAGATATCAAGACACCTCTCTTCTCCTTTCAGCCTAGGATGGCTTCCCTAGTGGTTTGATCTCCTCTCTGAACCCAGCCTACCAAAGATCTAGTTTTCATAAGGTGGGCCTCTTGGTGCCAGTAACTGCATGTTTTTCTTTTGTCCCTTCAGCCTGAGTATGATAAAGCATTCCTGCTATTGCAAATCTCCATGTTTATTTTAGGAACCACTGTAATTCTCAACCTCTCCATTCTCCATGGATTCACCCTTGCTTTCCATTCTTTCTGCTGTGAACACTTGAAATGGCTTTTCTTTTCTTTTCTTTTTTTTGAGTCGCAGTCTCTGTTGCCCAGGCTGGAGTGCAGTGGCACTCTCCTAGCCACCACAACCTGGACCTGCTGGGTTCAGGCGATCCTTCCACCTCAGCCTTCCAAGTAGCTGGAACTACAGGCGTGTGTTACCATGCCCAGCTTAGTTTTTTTATTTATTGTAGAGTTGAGGTCTCACCAACTTGCCCTGACTGGTCTCGAACCCCTGAGCTCAGCCATTCCTCTCGCCTCGGCCTCCAAGGGTCTGGGAATACAGCCTTGAACCACCTTGTCTGGTGGCTTTTGTTTTCTTAATTTGACTTCAACTAACTCACAGTGGTCACCTCTTATTTCCTCTACAAGAGTGAAAGTGCTTTACATAATTGAGGAAGAAAAATATTAGCATAGATACAGTAACTGAGCTGACCCAAACTAGCTTCTACAATGGATATAGGCATCAAAGGAAAGTTTGGAGTCTCACTCTGTCACCCAGGTTGGAGTACAGTGGCACGCTCACAGCCACTGCAGTCTCAACCTGCTGGGTTCAGGCGATTCTTCCGCCTCAGCCTTTCAAGTAGCTGGAGCTGCAAGGCGCATGCTACCACAGGATCCTCTTTTTTTTATTAAGCTGCTAAACTGCATCTCTTGGAAGTTAAGGCTCATGTAAATCAAGGTTGGGGGAAAGCTTTAATGAACATTACTGTGTTCTCCTTAATCCTAGGACAAATGGCTTTATTACAGTCTCTATATCTATCAAATGTGCCAGTTTTCTGCCAAGAATATTTATTAAAAATAAAGACCGGAATCAGTGGCTCAGCCTGTAATCCAGGCATTTTGGGAGGCTGAGGCAAGAGGATTGCCTGAGCCCACGGGTTCGAGACCAGCCCAGGAAACTTAGCGAACCCTCATCTCTACAATAATTGAAAAAATTAGCTGGGCATGGTGGTGTGTGCCTGTAGTTCCAGCTACTTGGAAGGCTGAGGCAGAAGGATCGCCGGAGCCTAGCAGGTCGATGAGTTGAGACTCCAACTCAAAAAATATATAAATAAATAAAAATATAATGGTAAATGTATATGTGACCTAAGTTTTTGGTAAGAGAAGATACATAAAAGACTTTTTTTTAAAGCCTTGGCTTAGGCATCATGCTTTTCTTCCAAATCTTTTGTCTCCATTGCCTTTGAGTTGCTAAAGTGCTTTCTTCATTTCTAGTAATCTCACCAGAGGGAGATCCAAACTAAGGCGGTTTTACTTTAAATTATAAGTAAGTTAAAGTCCTTGTGAAGATATTATTTTTCAAATTTATTGGTTAAAAAAGAAGAAGGTGGGATGAAAATCCACCCCATTCCTTGTCCTTTCGCCTTGGATATGGATGTAAGAAGTGAAGAAATTAATGGAAATTGAGTGGCAAGGAAAACAGTGGTACCATTGCTGATCGAGTGAAAGTCCCAAAGAAGGAAACTAGGTGGATACCCACTGAGCACATCAGTGAACTAGTTTCCTGTGGTGGGTGGCTTAAAACACACACGTAGTGGCATTAAAAAACACAAATTTATTTACTCACAGTTCTGGATGCCAGAGTCTGAAATCAATATCACTGGAAAGCCAGGCTTGGTGGCTCAGCTTGTAATCTTATGCTTTGGGAGGCTGAGGTGAGTGGATTACCTGAGCCCGCGTGTTCGAGACCCGCCTGGGCAACTTGGCAAGACCTCATCTCTACAATAAATCAAAACGAGCCGGGTGTGGTAGCGCACGCCTGTAGTTCCAGCTACTTGGAAGGCTGAGGCGGAAGGATAGCCGGAGCCCAGCAGGTCGAGGCTGCGGTGGCTGGGAGTGGCCACTGCATTCCAGTCTGGGTGACAGAGTGAGACTCCAACTCAAAAAAAAATCACTAGACTGAAATCAAGGTGTCAGCAGGGCAGTCTTCCCTCTGGAAGCTCTAGGGGAAAATCTGTTCCTTGCCCCTTCTAACTTCTGGTGGCTGTCAATGTTCCTGGCTTGTGGCCACTTCAATTTCTGCTTCCAAGGTCATAGTGCTTTCGCCTTTTCTTTGGTGAAATCTTCTTTAGACTCCCTTTTATTTTTATTTATTTATTTATTTATTTTGAGTTGGAGTCTCACTCTGTCACTCAGACTGGAGTGCAGTGGCCACTCTCAGCCACCTCAGCCTCTACCTGCTGGACTCCGGCGATCCTTCTGCCTCAGCCTTCCAAGTAGCCAGAATTACAGGCATGCGCTACCACGCCCGGCTAATTGTTTGATTTATTGTAGAGATGAGGGCTCTCCAAGTTGCCCAGGCGGGTCTCGAACAAGCGGGCTCAGGCAATCCACTCACCTCGGCCTCCCAAAGTGCTGGGATTACAGGCTGAGCCACCGAGCCTGGCCTACTAGACTCCCTTTTATATTGGGATCACATTTAGGGCCCACCTGGATAATCCCCAGGATAATTTCCCTATCTCAAGATCATTAATCACATCGGCATGGTCTCTTTTGCTATGCAAAGTAACATTCATAAGAATTGGGACATATTAGAGGCCTTTATTCAGCCAACAGCAGTCAGGTAAAAGTGCAGAGACGCCCGTGTGGGTTTTATTTGCATGTGGTCTCTAAGAGTCTTTAGGGCTAAGATCTTTCAAGAACTGAAGAATATTGGTTACTTCTTAACATCCTGGATTATACACTGGATGTGGGAAGAATATGCCCTTTGAGTTGGAAGAGTCAGAATGTGCGAACTTTATTAAAACTGATATGGTCGGCCGGGCTTGGTGACAGCCTATAATCCCAGCACTTTGGGAGGTCGAGGTGAGTGGACTGCCTGAACCCGCGATTTCGAGACCCACCTGGGCAACTTGGTGAGACCTATCTCTACAATAAATCAAAAATTAGCCGGGTGTAATAGTGCACCTGTAATTCCAGCTACTTGGAAGACTGAGGCGGAAGGATCGCTGGAACCTAGCAGGTCGACACTGGGATGGCCATGAATGTGCCACCGCTCTCCAGTCTGGGCAACAGAGTGAGATTACAACTCAAAAAACCCCCCAAAAACAACAACAAGAAAAACTGATATGGTCAGTTTTAGTGTTTGTTCTGTAGATGTTGCAGAAAAATGTGTATTATCTATATAATGTAAAGTTTAATCATGCCTATTAAAGGTATTTTATCATCTTAAAATCCTGTTTATCTCCTTGAATTATCTGTTAGTTATGTTAATGTTTACATATTTCCACATCTAGATTGTTGGTGATTGTTATATTTTCACCATGCATAACTTGAATAGATATAAGGTGATCATGCTATCCATTTTATATTTATACCATGACACATGATACTTTGTCTGATTCCAATATTTCCACCTCCCTGCTCCCTAACTTTTTTGTATTCTTTTAGACCAGAGAAACTTTTTGAACCTCTTTATTTTCAATATTTCTTTGTTAATTTGTTTATATGTATATTTTTTATTATTAGCAATGATGTGCTTCTTACCTTTTGATCTAATTTGATTGCATTTGTCTTTTGTTACATTTTAAGTCATTTATATTTACTATGTCAAATCACATATGGTCTTATTTTGTCATTTTATTTTATATTTCTGGTTTATACTCACTGTTTCTTCTCCCATGTCCATTATATGTCATTGAAGCGTTTCTTTTTTCCTATTATTTTTTCCTACAAGTATCTGTAGAATGCACATTTGTCTCATTTTTGTTCTATGGTGTTTAGCTATAATATGTAGTTATATATACATACATTTTATACATATACACAGATTAATACACATATATGTAAATCTTCGATCAATGATAAGAATATACAACTACTAATTATTTTAATATATAAGAGAATATCAACACCCCTATTTTCTCTTTCTCTCCTGCTCAAAAAGTATTAGTTTTCTTAGATCCTGATCAAATTCTTTGATTTTTTTTTTTTTTGAGTTGGGGTCTCACTCTGTCGCGCAGACTGGAGTGCAGTGGCACACTCCCAGCCACTGCAGTCTTGCCGGCTGGGTTCAAACAATTCTTCCGCTCAGCCTTCCAAGGAGCTGGAACTACAGGTATGCGCCATCATGCCCAGCTAATTTTTTATTTATTGTGGAGATGAGGTCTCACCAAATTGCCCAGGTTGGTCTCGAACCCGCAGGCTCAGGCAATCCACTCGCCTCGGCCTCCCAAAGTGCTGGGATTACAGGCTGAGCCACTGAGTCCAGTCAAATTCTTTGAGATTAAGAATTTTTTTATTATATGTATTTTCTTTCTCAGGAAATATATTTGATAGGAGAATTATGCAACATAACTATGCTAAAAACTAATTATTTATTAATGCTAACTTTAATGGGTATAATATACATCATCAATTTTTAATACCATATCACCTCTTAAGATTTAATAATTTTTATTTATTCTTTTAGTCAGTTGCAGTATTTTCTCAAGTATCAAGTAATTTTATTTCCCCACAAACAGTAAATGGGTCTTTGTATTTTCTGATTCTTTCTCACTGTAATAAGAGTTTAGTTGACTTCAGAATTTTTGTTTATTCATTAAGTCTCTGATGAACACTTGGGTTGCTTCTATCTTTTAGTTATTGGGAATAACATTTCTATGACAGTGTCATTTAAAAATATAGGTGTAGAGCATTTTTTGACTGAGGTGTGTTCAAAACAAATTAATCATCACAGGAGAGTATAAAACATAAATGTCTAAGAGTGAACCAGAATCTGAAGGCCTAGTCTCAAATCATGATTGTGGGATATCATGGAATTAGATAATAACCCATATTGATGAAAGTGTCACTTACCACTATGATGATCTTATAGTGTAGAAATACCAATTGTTTAGCTACAAAATGGTAATCATAACTTGCAGGATTAAGACTGGTAAAGTCTCCCAGAGGCTTTCAGGATTCCTCAAATCAGTTCTTTGTTCGAAAGTCATTCTTATATTGTCCCTATCCTGAACACGAACATACTTGATACTCAAGTACATATATTAAAGGTCTTAAAAAAAAAAAAACTACATGGAGTGAGAACAGAGATTCTTGGACCAAGCAAGGACTTCCCAAATAGAATATACAATGGGGGATGAAATGACTTTAAAGGGAAATGACAATGACAATTACAGCCTGGAGAGGAAGACTATTGCTTCCAATCTTGGAGGGTGAGTTCAAGATTGCATCACAGCTGGGATACAATGAAGTTCTCAGGTAGGGTTAGTTATTTATCCTTTGCTTCTGGGTTTCTGGGCTATTGGTGATATAGAACAAACTAAGAACAGACCTGTTGCTGATTTTGATTATTCTGCTTGTCTTTTCTTTAACTTGTTTAATGTCTGAGTTTCCCTTCAAGTTATACCACTACCTCTAGGCAGGGACCTTATTATTTATTAAGTGTACATTCTCATGTATTTCTGCCTTTTTTTGAGTTGGAGTCTCATTCTATCACCCAGGCTGGAGTGCAGTGGCATGCTTATGGCCACTGTACCCCTGGGCTTGGGTGATCCTTCCACCTCAGCCTTCAAAGTAGCTGGAACCACAGGCATGTGCCACCATGCCCTGCTGTTTTTTTTTTTTTTTTTTTAATTTATTGTAGAGAGGTGGTTTTGCCAAGTTGCCCAGACTGGTCTTGAACCTCTGAACTAAGACAATCCTCTCGTCTCTGCCACCCAAACCGTGTGCCCAGTCTATTTCTGCTTTAACATGGCATTAGTTCAGTGCTGAATGTATAAATTTGGGAATGAAGTCAGCAAAGTCTGCATCTGCTCCAGAAAATGGAAGATAATCTTGCTACTATGTTCAGACCCCAAATGAAAGTTGCTGTCAATATCCTAAAGAAGAAAGAGACGCATTGATATTTGTGTTATTAAACATTCTTAGATTTTAGGGACTACATAAACTGATTTTCTTTAGCTAATCTGTGAGGGGAGTTGTCATTGTAGAGAATTCATACCCAGTTCTGAATGCACCATTGATAATAATGCAAACAGAGAAAATTTAGCAGAGAACAGTGTTGAGTTTTTAGAGGTCCAAAGATAGCTCTTTGTGGAAAGGGCATTTTCTCTAATAAATCTCCATTAGATACACTTGTATTTTTAGAGGAGTGCAAGATAAAATCTCTCCAAGTGTTTAAGCCTAGGAAAATGAGGGAGGGGAAATGCAGAATGAGGTCATGTAAACTACAGATTGCAGATAAAAGGCAAAGTGAGAACCAAAGAAAGTCCTTAGTGAGTAGAAGAGGTAGAGACTAAAAAGGAACTATAAGAAATAAGCTAGGGTACAGGCTAAGCACCTTTGGGAACAACATTTAAGGGAATGTGAGCATAATGCAAAATTTCTTTAAAAGCATATTGTGATGTACACATTTTGTAATTATCTTTTTCATTGTTTTGAAGCAACCATTGATAAAAACATTCCAAATAATTCCATAGCTCTGAAGCAGCAATCTAACCCCTATTTCTCTTTTGGAAGGTGACTTTTTTGCTTAACACATATTACCCTCTCCATGAAGAAAGGAAAAAAGTGTGGGGCTGCCTTACCGAGAACCAAACAGAGCCCAGGGAAAGTCTCCACTAAACTATGGAAAACCTCATTGCTCTGAACAAAGTACCAACCAAACCAGAAAGGTGATTCCAGGAGGAGTTAGTCAAAACAACAACTGAAATGTGCTGTTCAGGTTTTCAGCTTTAAGGAATCTTTGGATAACTTTATTATTATTATTATTTTCATTAGAAGTGACCAAATTAAGATGGTGAGACCTCTGAGAACAAATTTTTGACCTATGTCTACTCCCTTCCCAACTGCTCACAGAATGTGTCCCTTATGTTGAGGGGACCACTTAATTGCTCTCCTGCATCTTTGAAAGAAAATTACGGTTTTTGCCACTGATTTAGCCATATGAAACTCATCTCATTACCCTTTTTGGGGTCTGAAGCTACTGTCTCTAAAAGTGCTATCTCATTGTGCCTTGTGTCAGTCAGTGCTGGAGAAATCTTGAATAGCTTGTGTACAAAACTTTTTAAACTTCATATTATTTTAAAACTTTGCTTCTTTGGGTTTGGGGAGCCCTGACCACTCCTTCTGGCTGTGACAGCCTACAGTTTGTGGGCTGGCAGTATGCTGGTCTTTGAAGTTTCTCACCCTCCCCCAGTCCCCACTTTCTGGTAAAGTTTCTGTGAAGTTTGTTAGGTATACATCCTGCAGCTTATTGACTTAAAATTTACTCTTCTTGGGTGTGGCCTCTTTGGGGCCAATTGGGAGAAAGATAAACCAATAGTGTACCTGTTTTGATACTGCGTATTGATAAGTGTCTTTTTGAAATGAAGAACCAGTCCCTCTAAAAAAAAAAAGAAAAGAAAAGAAAGAAAGAAAGAAAGAAATGTAGGAGTTATGGGCTGTGGCATGCTCCTGTAGTCCCAGCTACTTGGGAGGCTGGGGCAGGAGGATCACTTGAGCCCAGGAGTTTGAGGCTGCAGTGAGCTGTGATCACGCAACTGCACTCTAGTCTAGGAAGGAGATAAGTAAGAATAAAACTTCTAATAATGCATTTCAAGGAAAAAGGGAACAAGTAGGGTCAAATACTGATTAAAATTGACTGAGATAAAGATGAAGAAAAAGTGAACTTGGGTAGTAAGTTATTAGTAAAAATCTACAGGAGCAAGATTCAAAAAAGTTGAAGGAGCGAAAGCCAGGGATGAAAGGAACTATGGAAATTTAGAAAGGACAAGGGAAGAGTCAGTATCTTTGAAAAGTTTGCATGTGATGAGAGTAAGGGGGACAGATTATAATTTAACAGGGTATCAAGAAACCATCTCGAGTTGGATAGTGAAGACTTGGGCATGTTGGTAGGAATAGGCTATAGTATGATTTTTAAAAAAGAAGAGTAAAGAAAAATATAAAAGAACATCAAGCTGAATGGTAAACAATAAACCCTGGTTTCATTAAATATATCTGGTTTATATCAATTATAGAATTTTCCTGGCAAATGTTGTTATCCATTATATGATATTGTGCTATTTTCTCTTTTCCAATTTTCCTCTTACAAGATAAATTCATATAATCTTATAATCTTTATTATGATTTATTTGTGATGGAAATGGAGTTCCAAATTTGTTCAGGTTAAAAATGCAGACAAAACAAAAATTTCCTAATAACATTTTGGTAGAGTAGACCACCATTTGCCAGAAGAATCCACCCATACATAGTTTCCTCTGTAATCCTAAGTCGTTCGTACAAATATCTATTGTCCAAGACTAAAATTTGATCCTCATTCAGTTCATATTGCTGCATAGTAAACATATTTATTTAATACAATATTCCACTTAATACAGGCTTTGTAATGGAATCACATTTTATTTTCAAATATCCTATCCTAGAGGAATATTTGTATAGAGCATTTAAAAATGGATAGTTTAAAAATAATTTATCTTTAATCTTTAAATATATACATACTGATTTTGTCATATACAAAATTCATAATTATATCTTGCTCAGACTTAAATTTGCTGTGTTTTAATTACAAAACAACTGGTGGTAAGAATGTAACCTTAGATGGCTATGGAATACCTGTCCAGGTAGGTGCCTTAGGAAATGCCAAAATTAAAATAACTTGTTTCCTCTGGGCCAGATCTTTTTTAATACAAAGAAAGAGAAACTTCAGTACATGGAGAGACAGAGACTCTACAAAGAGCTCCTATAAAACGCAATGCTCTGCTGTATCGTTTTTGCTTTCTATCTAAAAATGGGAGTCATGAATTATGTGAAGAATCTGGATCCCTAGAAATGGATTAGTGGCTCAGTTCACCCCATCTTTTGAGGCAGATGACAAAGGGTGTCTACTTCCTATGGCTGGGTTTTTGTAGTATGATTGGGTGAGTCTTTACTTTTTTCATTTTTTTTTTTTAATTTTAAAGATGTGGGGCACAATTCAGTTTAGGTATACAAATGTTCATTATGCAGGTACCCTTGTTGATGAGGTACACCCCTCTCTCCCCTGGCAGTTTCCCTCAACCGCCAATTGCCACCCCCACCTGGCAGTTTCCCACTACTGTCAATTCCTTTCTTATAGTATTATGATAATTGTTCAAGGTCTGCTTATGAATGAGAACATATGATACTCTGTTCTTTGTTTCTGTGACAGATCACTGAGTATGATAGACTCTAAATCCATCCAAGTTGCTGCAAAGTTTATATGTTTGTCCTCCTTTATGGCTGCATAATATTTCATTGTGTATATATACCACATTTTTAAAATCCAGTTCAGCTTCAATGGGCAGTATAGTTGGTTCCATGTTTTTGCTGTTATGAACAGAAATGCAACAAACATGCATGTGCAGGTATCTTTATGGTAGAATGACTTGAGTTGATTGGGTGATTCTTATTTGATCTTTTTATAACTTTTCTCAGGACATAAATTGTATTCCAATGATGACATCCAATCATGATTATCTTGCCTCCTTTGGGTAGTTTAAAGCTGATACTTATTGGGACCCAGAGGAGCATATTTTTTTCAGTTAATGCAAACCTCAGAAGCAATAATCATGTCTAAACTAAGAAGAACGTTAACAGGGAAGTTGCCAACATCACAAGATCCCCTTCCTGTGGTCATATGCATAGTGTATCTCTCATGAAGAGACATGTGCAGATGTCTGTGATAACTTGCTTTCAAAAAGATACCCATTGAGACCACTGATAGATTCCATCTGCACCTAGGAGAAGGACAGTTTGTACATGGTGTTGTTAGATGATCTCTGACCCTAATGAGATTTCCTAAGAGATCATTATAACATTGGGATTAAAAATTGGTTACAAAAAATTTATAGTGAATGCTTTCTAGAGAGACCAACAAAAGCTTAATGTAATAAAAACATTTTGCAATTTATTGCCATGACATGTACTATGGTTTGAATGTGTTCCCTCCCAAATTCTGTTGTTACCAACAGAATTGTCTTGAGAGGTGGGGACTTTAAGAAGTGATTAGGTCATGAGAGATTCTCCATGGTTTAATGGGGTTAAGGTCCTTATAAAAGAGGCATCATGCAGTGTTGGAGTAGGCTTTTGCAATAAGATTGGGTGATACTTATTTGATCTTTGTTACCTTTTTCAGGGCACAAATTGTGTTCCAATGGTAACATCCAATCACGATGATCTTACCTACTTGGGGTAGTTTACAGCTGATTCTCATTAGGGTCCTAAGGAGCACATTTTTTTATTTAATGCAAACCTCAGAAGCATCTGCCATGTGCAGATACAGCAAGAAGGCCTTCATCAAGCCAAAGTTGGCACCTTGATCTTTTACTTCCCAGCCACTAGAATTATGAGAAAGTAAATTGCTTTTCTTTATAAAACACTCAGTCTGCGGTATTTTATTATAGCTGCACAAGTGAACTACGACATCATGTATGCAATTAATGAATAAGACTTGGATATACATGGTTTGAAGAAGACAGTGTCCTGGCTTGCTAAGAAATATCCATAGGCCGGGCTCGGTGGCTCAGCCTGTAATCCCAGCACTTTGGGAGGGCGAGGTGAGTGGA